>NW_027865618.1:0-253 GCF_054177405.1 Leptonychotes weddellii
GCAGAAGCTTTTTATTTTGATGAAGTCCCAAAAGTTCATTTTTGCTTCTGTTTCACTAGACTTTGGAGATGTATCTTGAAAGAAGTTGCTGTGGCCAGTGTCAAAGTGGTTACTGCCTATGTTCTTCTCTAGGATTTTGATGGATTCCTGTCTCACATTGAGGTCTTTCATCCATTTTGAGTTTATCTTTGTGTATGGCGTTAGAGAATGGTCGAGTTTCCTTCTTCTGCATGTGGCTGTCCAATTTTCCCAG
>NW_027865619.1:0-253 GCF_054177405.1 Leptonychotes weddellii
CTTGGGTGGTGGGTGGCATCTGGAAGCTCTCCTCCTGTTCCCTTCTCTAGGTTGAATAGGCTTGGGCTGCCTGGAGGGGCCTTGGCAAGGATGAAAAGAGAAGCGATTTGGTGCTAGGATCTCCTCCTCCCTAAATGGAGTGGGAGAGGCCATGAGCCAGAGTTCAAGACTCTGGTCTGTGTGATCGATCATTCATTCATTCATTCATTCAGCAAATCCTCATAGAACCCCTAGGACACTCCAGGCTCCATGC
>NW_027865620.1:0-253 GCF_054177405.1 Leptonychotes weddellii
GAATTTGAGGAGCTAAGATCCTTGAAAAATGGAGAGAGGCTCAGTGAGGTGAATCTGACCTTCTCTATAGCTTTTTTCTTGAAGACACTTCATGATTCACAGAGATTGACAGTTAGTCTCAGCAAAAAGTAGCAACCTAGGATATTTATTAGTATCATGGGACTGGAGAGACCAAAATTGGAACTCAGGTGCCAAGAACGTCAAGAAAAGGGAATAATAGGAATGTGAACATAAAATTCCACAGGATTTTGTT
>NW_027865621.1:0-253 GCF_054177405.1 Leptonychotes weddellii
AATGAATCTGGCAGAAGGTGTAGGCCAGGTCAGAGCGGGGAAAGCCCAGGACTTGAGATGCCAACTAGAAATATATTTTTAGGTATTTGGCTATTTACTCCATAGCCCATAGTAAAACAAATTTGAAGTTGAATTAAAACAGTGCAGTAAGGGGCATCTGGGTGGCTCAGTCGGCTGAGCGTCCAACTCTTTTTTTTTTAAATTTTTTTATTGTTATGTTAATCACCATACATTACATCATTAGTTTTTGATG
>NW_027865622.1:0-1848 GCF_054177405.1 Leptonychotes weddellii
GTGACTTAACTTGTCTATTAATACAGCCCACATTAACAGTTGGACCACCAAAGCCAAGGATACTTTTCAACAGCTCAAGGAAATTTTTCAGTAAGTAAGAAGGCCAATACTGGTTAACAGCATAATTAACTCTTAAGAGGGCAATCTAACTTCTCTCATTTCCAAGTTCTTAGTAACCCACAGAAGGTGATTTGTTCATAAACACTGGTTCTTCCAAATAAAAGACAAGCATAGATAAGAGACAAAAAGAGCAAGATAATTTTTCTGGAGGTTTTTTTTTTTTTAAAGATTTTATTTATTTATTTGACAGAGAGAGAGACAGCGAGAGAGGGAACACAAGCAGGGGGAGTGGGAGAGGGAGAAGCAGGCTTCCCGTCGAGCAGGGAGCCCCATGAGGGGCTCGATCCCAGGACCCTGAGATCATGACCTGAGCCGAAGGCAGTCGCTTAACCAACTGAGCCACCCAGGCGCCACTTTTCTGGAGGTTTTGTTCCTTCCTGGCTGAGACCTGCTATGGTGAAAAAAATTTGGTTCTGACGGTTAAGTTATGTGACCTTTGGGAAATCACTCAGTGTCCCTCAACCTAATTTAAAAATTATATATATATATAATTTATATCACTCATCCAATCTCATCTCCTTATATAGGCAACATCCTGTAGAATAAAAAGCCTGATTCTAAAGGCCATATCTGCATGTACCATTTAAAAAATTAACATGTGCATGGATTTTTTACACCGATCTTGTGAAACGGTATGTTCAGTTTCCAGGGATAATTAGCATCAACTTCGTCTGTTGCTAATTTTAGTTATTTCTCACCAAGTACATTACGACGAAAAAATGCTGCTGTCACCTTTGATGTCTTTCACCAATGAATGAATGAATCAATGGTTTATCATAGGTTCCTTTTTCCTTATTTATTTTTTTGCCATAGGCCTTGTTCTAAGAGCATAGAGTCTGGCATGGTCAGAGAGAATGTTCTTCTATAATGAGAACCACTCTTTCTAGCTAAAAGGACATATTCCCTTTCTTTTTAAAATGCTCTCTTCCTGTCCCTGTTCCCTTCCCTCCTTCTTTTCGTTCTCCACTTCTGTCCTTTCTTCCAGCACTGGTTTCCTAGAGAGACCATTTATTTAAAATCCTTGAGTAAAGAACACCTTTAGAGTAGTTGAAAACCTCAAATGACTATTATTATAAAGTTTCCTTCTAAAAAGACCTAAAAACTAGCAAAGAGTTGTGCTCTACTTAACATTCTTTCCAATATGTCAAATGACAGATTGAGCTGGTGAGTGTTGGTGCCTATCATTGGTTCTGGATCTTCTAGTGCTTTTCTGTGTCCTGATGAGTTTCAAGACCAAACTTCTGCATAAGCTAAGTTGAAAATAGTCATATACTTTGAGAGCGACAGGCCATTAGAACTGGAGGGAGGGTTGAACAAAACCTACTTCAGTTTTTTCGCTTTACAGATGAGGAGACTAAGGTTGAGAGACACTGAGTGATTTCCCAAAGGTCACATAACTTAACCGTCAGAACCAAATTTTTTTCACCATAGCAGGTCTCAGCCAGGAAGGAACAAACCCTCCAGAAAAATTATCTTGCTCTTTTTGTCCCTTATCTATGCTTGTCTTTTATTTGGAAGAACCAGTGTTTATGAACAAATCACCTTCTGTGGGTTACTAAGAACTTGGAAATGAGAGAAGTTAGATTGCCCTCTTAAGAGTTAATTATGCTGTTAACCAGTATTGGCCTTCTTACTTACTGAAAAATTTCCTTGAGCTGTTGAAAAGTATCCTTGGCTTTGGTGGTCCAACTGTTAATGTGGGCTGTATTAATAGACAAGTTAAGTCAC
>NW_027865623.1:0-253 GCF_054177405.1 Leptonychotes weddellii
CAGGTGCCTGCTCACTTTGTAAAGTAAGTGACTCTGTCCCCCGAATACCCCTCACCCAGTGGTGTCTACACTCACTGATGACCTTTGCCCTGATCAGTAACTACACTTAGGGCTCCAAGATGGTGTCTTCCCAATTCTGTCGTTCCTTCTGCATTGTTTGGTTGGCATTACTCTACAAAGAACAAGTGCGGACACGTAAACCAAGCCAAACCCTCCGGGAACTTATCTGTCGGAAGCATGTGTGAGTCTGTCA
>NW_027865624.1:0-253 GCF_054177405.1 Leptonychotes weddellii
GCTCTCGGCACTGACTGCTGATGTGCAAGCAGGGGAGGCCCTCGGTTCTGTTCTGAGATCAATCGGGCAGAGCCTTCGGGGGCAGTTGCCTTTTTTCAGTGGTCAGACATAGAGGGGTTAGGTCTGAAGAGTCTGACGGTTTGCTGCCAAAATCCTTCCCTTTTTAAAGGGATTTGATCAGTTTTGGGTCTCTGCAGACCTCCTCTGGTTCTGCTCCTTATCAGTTTTGGGGTGTCAGGTGACGCTGGTCCTG
>NW_027865625.1:0-253 GCF_054177405.1 Leptonychotes weddellii
ACCCCCGAGCCTTTGCCGCTTCCATGCACTGAAGCCCATGCTGCCGGGCTGCCAGAGTACCTGCTGAAAATGCAAAGTCCACTCAAGTCCATCTGGGAGACAGTCTTTTACTGATGGCTGATAAGGAGCCAGCAGACAAATTCTCTTTCTCCAATGAACTATTGCAAAGGATAGCCTGGATGGAGGTGTCCCACATGGCGAAGCAGGTACCCTGCCGAGTGTTCGGCTGAGTCTCTTCATGGCTCATGGTGAA
>NW_027865626.1:0-253 GCF_054177405.1 Leptonychotes weddellii
TGCCTGGGTGGCTCAATTGGTTAAGCAACTGCCTTCGGCTCAGGTCATGATCCAGGAGTCCCAGGATCGAGTCCCGCATCGGGCTTCCTGCTCGGCAGGGAGTCTGCTTCTCCCTCTGACCCTCCCCCCTCTCATGTACTCGCTCTCTCTCATTCTCTCTCTCTCAAATAAATAAATAAAATCTTAAAAAAAAAAAAAAAGAAGATAGAAATCTTGCAATTTGCAATAACATGGATGGAGCTAGAAAGTATTA
>NW_027865627.1:0-253 GCF_054177405.1 Leptonychotes weddellii
TAAAATGTTTATGCTCACATTTCCTAGCTCATAGGATTGTTCAGAAGTTGAAAGGAGATAAAGGATATAAGCAGTTTGCATGGTGCTTGGTGCATAGTTAGCTATTATGAAGGTTACTGCTAGTTTCTTTTTCAGTCCATAATAGAGTCAAATCGGCTATAACTTAGAGTGAATCAAACTTAAATTATATAATTAATGGTAGATTACATTAGATTCAACCAAATGTTAACACAGTATTTGGACAGGAGAGGGC
>NW_027865628.1:0-253 GCF_054177405.1 Leptonychotes weddellii
CTACCTCCCTCCCTCCCTCTACATCCCGGCATGCTTTTAGCTAAAGTGAAGATGTAATAAAGAACTTCCATTAGTTAGTCTCTTGCAAAGTGTAAGGAACAGAGACACATTCAGGCTAACGTAGTTAATGATGAAGTATGGAAAAGCAGGCAACCATCTTGCAAGCTGCAGGGTGAGGCCTCCCAGAAAATCACTGGACATTCCAGGCTCTGCAGCGCTTTGGCAATCTGATAATTTTGCTGTCTCCCCAGCA
>NW_027865629.1:0-253 GCF_054177405.1 Leptonychotes weddellii
AGGCACAGGATAGTCTCTTCCCAACAACAAATCAAACTTTTTATGCAAAACACGTAACTTATTAATCATCTCTTTCAAATACATACAAAGCATTTTGTTTAATGGAACAAAGCATAGACAGCTTAACAAAAGCATAATTCTCAAGTTGATCTCTAAGCAAACACTTAGATGTTTACTCAAAAACATTTAATTTCTAATCTTCAGGTTTATAGTTTGTTGAGAGTGTGCAGGTTAGATTTTGAGCCTCTTCAAC
>NW_027865630.1:0-253 GCF_054177405.1 Leptonychotes weddellii
ACGCTGGGCACAGACCCTAACCCATGGAATATGCCCCGTTAATCTTAGCAGCGTGCACGTCAGACCTCTTACCTGACTTCCTGGTAATTCCACAAGGCTCTACAAGTCTACACATGACTCACACTCCCCTTGGGGAGTGCAGGCAGCAGCCGTCCCCACACCATCTCAGTGCCGTCATCCCCGTGACTTCCTTCTCTTATGACTGGAAGGCCGTGTTCTTGCACACTGGCTTAGGTTTCTAGATAACGAGAGC
>NW_027865631.1:0-253 GCF_054177405.1 Leptonychotes weddellii
TGCAGTCTCATGTCCAAGCCTTTCTCGAACCTGCAGACAAATCCTATACTCTGGTCTCACCCAACTCCGCAGTTTTCGAGCGCACCATGTCTTAAGGGATTCACACATGCTATTTCTTCTGTCTCGAAAGCCAGTTCTTCACCTCAACTTCCACCCTATTGACTGGGCTAAGACCCTGGTCAGATGTGACCTCATCCATGGGCCATTTGTTTGCCTACTGTTGCTGTAACAGTTGTGTCAGATACGCATCTTC
>NW_027865632.1:0-253 GCF_054177405.1 Leptonychotes weddellii
CCGGCGGGACCCCGGCGCACGGGGTTTCCATCTCGGAGGCTGCAGTTTGCGTGCGCGCGCGACTGTCGCTCTGGGTTTCTGTCCCGGCGGCTGCGGTTCGCTTGGGCGCGACCCCGCCGGTCTGGTCCTCCACCCCGGGGGCTGCCCTAAAGTCCTTTCCCTATGCTACCGGTCTGCGAGTCTGTGCCCGTCTGCAGCACGTGAGGCTCTCACTCACCGGCGGTGTAGGATCCCCATGGCCAGGCTCCCTCCC
>NW_027865633.1:0-1848 GCF_054177405.1 Leptonychotes weddellii
GCCAAAAATACGGGTAACTACTATGAAGGGATAGAATATAACTCTAAAAATGAAAAATAAAAATGTTTTTAAAAAAAGGGATTGATAAGATGTTGGTTGAAAAGGGAAAAAGAAAAATTCAAAAAAAAAGAAAAAAAGACAGTTAAAAAAATTAACTTTGAAAAACTAAAGAATCATGGTAAAAAAGCCATGAATTCTATGTGCAGTATTCCCCTAGCGCTGGAGTTCTGCCGTTCTCATTGATCGGGAAACTTGGTCTTGGCTGGCTGTTCTCACTGATCTTCTGGGGAGGGGCCTGTTGCCGTGGTTTCCAAATGTCTTTGCCGGAGGTGGAATTGCCCCGCCCTTGTCCCCTCCCAGCTAAGTAATCTGCTCGGGTTTGCTCTCCGGGGCTTTTGTTCCCTGCGAGCTTTCCGTACAGCTTTGGAGGCAGAGAGTGAAAATGGCGGCCTCCCAATCTCCGCCCTGGAGGAGCCAAGAACTCGAGGCCCCATTCCTCAGTGAGCCCCCAGAGAAAAGCCGTCAGTCACTCCCGTCTCCCCAGTCTGTAGCCGCACTCTGTGCTCGCCAGGCCTGTGACCGCGCATTTCTATCTCCAGCACCCGACCCCGGATGGAGTCTCCAAACCCAGCAGATCCCTGTGGTGCACTCCCGCGCGGCTCCTCCCGGGGGAGGAAGGTGAGTCTCCCCATATCTGCCGCTTGTTGGGTCCCTGCTGGAGGAGCAGTGGCCCGACTCTGCCGCGGATCCCGGTTTATAACAACCCAAGCTGAGAGCCCGTGCCTGGGCTCTGCCTCTGCAGCCGGCTTCCCCGCTCCGTTACCTGGGAGTTCTGCCACACTCAGGCACCCCCGGTCTTTCTGTGACCCCGAGGGTCCTGAGACCACACTGTCCCGGAGGGTTCCACCCCCCGCTTAGCCACCAGAGTGACGTCCCTCAGCGGAGCAGACTTTTAAAAGTTCCGATTTTGCACTCCGTGGTTCTATCACTTGCCAGAAGCGGCTGACGGAGGTCCCTCCCCCGCCATCTGTCCTCCCGAATATCGCCTCGGATTCACTTCTCCGCACGTCCTACCTTCCAGAAAGTGGTCGCTTTTCTGTTCAGAGAGTTGTTGCTATTCTTTTCTTCGATCTCCTGTTGAGTTTATAGGTGTTCAGAATGGTTTGATCCCTATCCAGCTGAATTCCTGAGAGGAGACGAAATTCAGATCTCCTACTCCTCTGCCATCTTGCTCCACCCCTGGGTCCTGTCTTTTTATCTAAGTTGCAACCCTGTGCTGTTTTATGGGAGCGTTTAGGCCATTCACATTGAGAGTGATTATTGAAAGATATGAATTAATCGTCATCATGTTGCCTGTGAAGACGTTGTTTTTATAGATTGTCTCTGTAAATGTCTGTTGTAGATCACTCTTGGGGTCTTTCTCCTTTTATAGATTCCCCCTTAGTATTTCTTGGAGGACCGGCTTAGTGGTCACATATTCTTTCAACTTCTGCCAGTCATGGAAGCTCTGCATCTCTCCATCCATTCTAAATGAAAGCCTTGCTGGATAAAGTATTCTTGGCTGCATGTTCTTCTCATTTAGTACCCTGGATATGTCTTGCCAGGTCTTTCTGGCTCGCCAGGTCTCTGTGGATAGGTCTGACGTTATTCTGATGTTCCTCCCTCTGTACGTAAGGAATCTCTTCCCCCTAACTGCCCTTAAGATGGTTTCCTTGGTTCTAAGATTTGCAAGTTTTACTATTACATGCCAGGGTGTTGGCCTGTTTTCCTTGATCTTAGGAGGGGTCCTCTCTGCCTCTAGGACTCGAATGTTTGTTTCGTTCCCCAGATTAGGGAAGTTTTCAGCTA
>NW_027865634.1:0-253 GCF_054177405.1 Leptonychotes weddellii
TTGCATAAGCTCAACAGGAATCTGTTCTTCTTGTAAGTGGACATCGTGGAAACGTTGGTTATTTTACCAAGGTTTTGCCTGGAATGTCCTATTTGAGAGCGGCATGCACAGACTCAGATCTGACCAAACAGCTTTAAGGAACTAAGGTTGACTTTAGGAAACCTGAAGCCTTAAAAAAGGCCTTTGGGAATGATGGCCTGATACCTTGCTTACAGAGTTCCCAGCAGCCTCACCAGGTGAGTCAAGAATGTCA
>NW_027865635.1:0-253 GCF_054177405.1 Leptonychotes weddellii
CGATGTATCGTAAGAGCCTGCCTCTGGGCAAGCTCTGTGCCAGGCATGGGGGTACCAGTGTGAGCAGGACGAGTTCCTCATTTCTCTGCACGGCACCCCTCCCTCTGAGCCAGGAGACTCTGTGTCAGCAAAGAGGACATCACTGATGCTGGTCTGTTCCACTGCGCAGGAGAATCTGCCGCTCAGAGAGGCACAGTGTGTGGGCCCTGGTCACACAGCAGGAAGGTGGAGAGAACACCCACGTCCTCCCCGT
>NW_027865636.1:0-253 GCF_054177405.1 Leptonychotes weddellii
ATAAGAGACAATGGACTCTGAAAAACAAACTGAGGGTTCTAGAGGGGTGGGGGTGGGGGATGGGTTAGCCTGGTGATGGGTATTAAAGAGGGCACGTTCTGCATGGAGCACTGGGTGTTATATGCAAACAATGAATCATGGAACACTGCATCAAAAACTAATGATGTAATGTATGGTGATTAACATAATAATAAAAAAAATAAAAAAAGATATTTGGATGAAAAATGAAAAAAAAACTGGTGGACTGAACACA
>NW_027865637.1:0-253 GCF_054177405.1 Leptonychotes weddellii
TGGCTTGAGCATGCAGCAGATTAAAATCTCATGGATTTATAGATTATTGGAATTGAATGATCTATAGATCTTTTTGTCCAACATTGTTATTTAATACATATGCCCATTAAGGCAATAGGAGTTTAAAGGGTTTACTCAAAAACGTAGAGCTTCTGAGTGACAGAGCTGGGAATCACAACCTGGTGTATCTCATGCAGTTCGGAAGCCTTTCTATATAATCAAACCATGTGAACCTTACTTTAATGCAATTGTG
>NW_027865638.1:0-253 GCF_054177405.1 Leptonychotes weddellii
AATGATGTAATGTAGGGGATTAACATAAGAATAAAAAAAAATGACCAAATTAAAGGGTGAATTCTGATTGATTTTTGTGCTCCCTCAAAACTTCATCATGGCCACCTTTAAGAAATGTCACCAGGTACAAGAAAATTAATAGTTAAATCACCAATATCTACATCTCTGGGAGGAGGGGGGCTGAACGATCCAGACACTGAGGTCAGTACCTTTGCAGGGTTTCTTAACTTGGGGACTGGTGAACTTGGATGGG
>NW_027865639.1:0-253 GCF_054177405.1 Leptonychotes weddellii
AAAAAAAAAAGAAAATTGAGTTTCTATTAAAGTCTCATTATAATTAATAATCAAATAATTATATAGGAAAATTAAAATGGTTATATACACTGATAACAATTCAGAAAAGGCTTAGTGCGCAGCATGATCGTTATTCTTTCCTTTTATTGAGCTTTAGTTCTTAGGGTGTCTATCAGTCCAAAATAAAATATAAAAAGGTTACACATATGTTATCCTTTCCATCAGAGAATATTTCAGGACTTATATACATGTA
>NW_027865640.1:0-253 GCF_054177405.1 Leptonychotes weddellii
GTAGGTTCTCCATAAATATGTGATGAAGTAAGTCAATGACGAGCAGGACTGTTGCTTTAGGTTTTAGGAGATCCAAGAGAGAAAATATAAACCTATATGCTACAGGAGGAAGGGATGCGTCAAATACTAAGATGCAGACTTGAATTTCCTTAGCAGCCAAGCCACCAACAAAACAGAGTCCACCTCAGGTCCACCAATGGCAAAGCTGGTGTTCTTAACAACGGCAGGATATGGTCTCCCTTTCTAAGTAGAA
>NW_027865641.1:0-253 GCF_054177405.1 Leptonychotes weddellii
CACCAGGAACCCCGATCGATTTACCCAGATGTCCTGTGTGTGCACGGGTTTATTGTGTTTGTGGCCACACAGAGAGAGGACGCACATACTTGATGGTGCTGACTTTTGGGAGGAGGCGCCCCTGGAACTTCTACTTGAATCAACCCCAGGATCCGTAGGATCACTTTGGATGAGCACAGAATACTTTCCAATCACAAGACGACCCGTTGAGCAGAGGGGACGTGCCCACACCACGTCCAGGGCACAGTAGACA
>NW_027865642.1:0-253 GCF_054177405.1 Leptonychotes weddellii
TGGAACACTTCATCTAGAACTAATGATGTAATGTATGGGGATTAACATAAGAATAAAAAAATTTTTTTATTGTTATGTTAATCCCCATACATTACATGACTCTATTAATTGGGTCTTCTGAATAGTATGTATCAAGTGAGGTTCTGAACAAAGCATTCAACAAATATTTGTTGTATGAATGAATGCAGATTCTGAGGCACGATAGTGCTGAATAATCTTTTCAAAAATTTTTTATTATGAATTTTTAAAAATT
>NW_027865643.1:0-253 GCF_054177405.1 Leptonychotes weddellii
GCAAGGCTCCCATTGGTGATGGAGTACCTCATTTGTAAATATGGAAGGAAGGAGCTGCTAACTCTTGTTTTGTGTAAAGCTCTTTAGAGCCTCAGCTGAAAGTGAAACATCACAAATCCATTTAATATTCTCTTAAATGCACACACATACGCACACAAGTGTAGAACAAAAAACAAGGCTTCTTTAATTTTTTTTTTTTTAACCTTGTCTTGGGAAGTATCTTGGATATATTCAAATTTTGCTCAATGAAAAA
>NW_027865644.1:0-1848 GCF_054177405.1 Leptonychotes weddellii
CCTCCCCCCCCAGGCTAACTATCAAGCCAGCAGGTTTCCAGGAAGGGGCTGCTCCTATCTCACACACTAAGCAAGCAGTGTCTTCCGAAGACAGAAGACTGGTCTTGTGGTTGTTTTTCTGGCTATTTCTCAACAAAGGAGGCTGTCACCAGGTCTGTGGAAAAATACTGGTTTTCCTGTTTTGTTTTCTGCCTTTCTACTTGGTACACCTAAGCTGTCTTCCTAACAATTGTGTGAAACCAAGACATTTGTGGTTATTTATTTCCCAGTCTCAATTAATAAAAGAGGAGATGGGGTGAGGATAAGAAGAGGAAAGTTAAAAGGAAAGAGCTCCACTTTGTGCCTACAGTAACTGTTTGGTTTGAAAGCAATTAGTTGGCTGTCACTCTAATGGAGATGAAAATATTTATGAGTGTGCACTGCTAATACATTGGGCCTAAAGCGAGAGTGGCATGGTTATTATTAAACTAGAGACTTGTGATAAAATGACCCACTCTAATCACTCACTCATGTGACAAACATTTACTGAGCATCTACTGCGGGTTCCTCATATAACCAGCCTCCTGTTGGAACTCCCATGATACACAGGGCAAAGCACAACCACCCTTCCCCTCATTACTCCGGGTTAGCTGTTCCCTGAACATGAATATTCTTTTGTGCTTCCCTGGTCATAGTTTAAAATAGTAAAGCAATCCCTATTCATCTGAGAAAAATTTGAAAAGACAATTAAGCAAAAAGAGGAAACAGTAAGTGCAAGTCACCTGTAATTATAATAGAGGTAGCCCACGTTAACCCTGGGTGCAGGGCCCTGCCCCTGCCCGCACACATAGACACGTGCGCGCACACGCACATGCACACACAAAGTGGATCCTTCCGCAAATATAATTTTATAGTCTGCTCTTTCTAAGGTGTAATTTACGCACGGTGGAATTAACTTCTTGTGATAAACAGCTTCGCGAGTGCTGACAAATGCATACAGTTGCGGAATCGCCCCCACAATCTGTAATCCGCTTTTATTTACTCCGCTCTATATTACAAACGTATTTCTGTGTCACTAAAGGTAGCTCGATATCACTGTGTTTATTCAGTGCGTGACATTCCATCAGATGGGCGCAAGCTAATTTATTTCACCAGTGGAGACTTTTGTCACGCATCTCTCACGTTTGACCTCGGGACAGGGGAACAGAGCGCGCACGGAAGGGGTTCGCGGGCTGCGTCGCTCGCCTCCCCTACCGCACACGTGCGTGGGGGGACGTCCCCCCAGAGCGTCCCTGGCACAATGCCAGGGGATAGGAGGTTCTGGTTCGGCGGCACTTTCTGGTTAACGGAGTCAGGCCCTTGGGAGTCTCCCCCTTTGTGCCTGCGTGCCCTGGCAGGGCCCCCGCTGCGGCGAGTGCTCACAGGGGCCATGTGCGTGGTGCTGCTCTCGTGCAAACCCCCCCTCCTCCCCGCCAAGCCAGCAGGTGGGCCGCTTCCTCGGCTGGCTGCGCTCTGAGGAGCCCTGGTGCTTTCTTGCAGGCACTCCTGCAGCCCCAGGGCTTTTGTGGGATATGGCCACGCACCTGTCTGCCTGCTGCCGCCACAGAGGAACCCTCGCGGTGCCCAAAGCACGCCATGGTCCCTGGTCCGCTCTAAAGGCTCCTCTGCGCAATTCTCCCAGAAGGGGCGACAAGGCAGGGGGACCTAACACCCTGTTGTCTTAGGTGGAGTCTGGCGAAACAGATCTTTCAGTGTTGATGTGCAGCCCCAGAATCCCTCAGGTTCGAGGCAGGAGTCTCGGGAGAGGGGAAGGGGAGGCTAGGAACCCCGTGCAGTTTCTGGTAAGAGCCACCATATGGCTTCTGGCCT
>NW_027865645.1:0-253 GCF_054177405.1 Leptonychotes weddellii
CATGCTGTTTTCCACAGTGGCTGCACCAGCTTGCATTCCCATCAACCGTGCTCGAGGGTGTTCCTTTCTCTCCACAGCCTCGCCGGCACTTGCTGTTTCTTGTGTTTTTGGTTTTAGCCATTCTGGCAGGTGTGAGGTCGTACGTCATTGTGGTTTTGATTTGCATTTCCCTGATGCTGAGTGATGCTCAGCATGTTTTCATGGGTCTGTTGGCCATCTGGAGGTCTTCTCTGGAGAAATGTCTGTTCATGTC
>NW_027865646.1:0-253 GCF_054177405.1 Leptonychotes weddellii
GAGGGGAGGGGGGTGGGGCGATGGGTTAGCCTCGTGATGAGTATTAAAGAGGGTGTTATACACAAGCAACGAATCATGGAACACTACTTCAAAAACTACTGATGTAATGTATGGTGATCAACATAACATAATAAAATAAAATTTTAAAAAAGGAGAACTTCAGACCAATATCCCTGATGAATCGGGATTCCAAAATTCTCAACAAATCCTAGCTAATAGTATCCAAGAGTACATTAAAAGGATGGATGACCAC
>NW_027865647.1:0-253 GCF_054177405.1 Leptonychotes weddellii
CTAACAGGTTTAGTTTTTTAAGAAACTACCAAATTGTTTTCCAGAGTGGCTGTGTCATTTTACACTCCCACTAGCCATGTATCATTTATCCAATCTCTAAAACCATACCAGCATCTGGTATCAATGCTCTTTTTATTTAACTATTCTGATAAGTGCCTGTGACTCTCCTTTAAGGATAAAGGTGAAAATAAGAGGAAGATCTGCCTAAAATCAAAGGTACCACTGGAAAGTTTAACTCAGCCACGTAAGTTTT
>NW_027865648.1:0-253 GCF_054177405.1 Leptonychotes weddellii
GGGATTGAGGGGGATGCTGGGCTGGGAAACCTGTGGAGCTGGACTCCTCATTACACGGAAGAGGCTGCCCTTTGGTCCTCCATGCAGAGTCTGGGCCCTGAGGATGAGTCAGAACAGCAAAGCTCTCCAAGTCACCGCAGAGCAGTTAGTGAAGATGAGTCCTCGCTCCCTTGCCTCCCACCTGCCCAACCAGGAAACTGAGTAGTGTGCTCACCAGAGACCTCCTGTGGTCTCAGCATTGACTTCTATGTTT
>NW_027865649.1:0-253 GCF_054177405.1 Leptonychotes weddellii
CTTGAGCCAAAATCAAGAGTTGGATGCTTAACTGGCTGATCCACCCAGGTGCTCCTCAGTCATTTTTAATCTATGGATTTTTCCTCCATCTCTCTCTCTCTCTCTTTGGTGCAATTTATTTGTTAAAGAACTAGGTCATTTTTCCTGAAGGGTTTCCCATAGTTTGGATTTTGCAGATCTAGCCTGTTATATTAGGGTTTAGGGTATTTATTTGTCTCTTGTCTTTCTTGTAAACTGGTAGTTTGATCCAAAG
>NW_027865650.1:0-253 GCF_054177405.1 Leptonychotes weddellii
GGTCAGATTGAGCTGAAGCCACAGTTTTTCTGTGCTCTCTTTTCTAACACACATTTCCTTCTGTTTTTAGTTTAAAAAAAAAAAAGTTTTCAGTTGCTTTTGTCCTCCCAGGAGGTAAGTAAACCAATCAGAAACAGAGTTTCTGTGCTTCAGTAATTGTGTTGAAGGCTGATGACAAGCCAGGTCTTAGAGCTGGACTTCTCAGAAAACCAGGTTTCTCTGTATCCAAAGACTGCTTTCCTTTTAGCCCCCA
>NW_027865651.1:0-253 GCF_054177405.1 Leptonychotes weddellii
TGCTCAAGTGCAGGTATGGAGGTGATGGAGAGTTGGGTTGGCTCAGAGTTGGTGGGAGTGAGGTGAGGAGGAGGACTCTACCAGCCTCCTAAAAAGTCTCCTTGCTTTCAGTGTCTTCCTGTTCCTATCCATCCTGTATACGAAATTCATTTTTTTTTTTTTAGAGAGAGAGAGAGAGCATGGGCGAGCATGCGAGTGGGATTGGGAAGGGGCAGAGGAGAGGGAGAGAGAGAATCTTAAGCAGGCTTCATGC
>NW_027865652.1:0-253 GCF_054177405.1 Leptonychotes weddellii
TCACGGAATAATCTTTGGGTAGGGTCTGTGGATCAGGTGCCCACATTTATATTCTCTGCATCCAAACTGGTGCATTCTTCTGGACCAATATGTTATTTTGGTCCCAATTAAATATTCTGTTCTATTAAGCTCATTGTTTTAGCTTATAGATTTTTGTTTTGCATTTGGACTCTTGCTCAGTGCATTTTTTTTTTTTTAATTGGTCCTATTTCATATGAAAGGATTTACATCATATGTAAATAGGACCTGGGTC
>NW_027865653.1:0-253 GCF_054177405.1 Leptonychotes weddellii
CAGTGGGAAGTCTGTCTGTCTGTCTCTCTCTCCTTCTGCTCCTCCCCACTGCTTATTCTTTCTTTCTCTCAAATAAATAAAATCTTAAAACAAAACAAAAAAAAGATTCTCTCCCTCTCTCTCTGTCACTCCCCCCACCCCCGCACCACTCACAAATGTGCACTCTCTCTCTTAAAAAAAAGAAACTTTTGGGGTGCCTAGTTGGCTCAGTTGGTTGAGTGTCTGCCTTCGGCTCAGGTCATGATCCCAGGGT
>NW_027865654.1:0-253 GCF_054177405.1 Leptonychotes weddellii
GGGAAAACCCATCCATGCAGGGCCCTACAGCCTGAAGAGCAGACCCCTGCTATCTGAGCAAGCCATTCGTTGTTGAAGGCCGTGAACATTTGGAATTGTGTGTTATAGTAGCTAATTTAACTAATACCCTGCCCTTAGTCATCCGAGTTGCATAACTAGTGGGTTTGATCTTCAACTTCCGTGCACAGCACAAATGTGGTCCTACTGGGGCTCTCAACATGCTTGAGCTATTTCCAATCACACAGAAAACTGG
>NW_027865655.1:0-1848 GCF_054177405.1 Leptonychotes weddellii
TTTTTTTTTAAAGATTTTATTTATTTATTTGAGAGAGAGAGAATGAGAGAGAGCGAGTACATGAGAGGGGGGAAGGTCAGAGGGAGAAGCAGACTCCCTGCCGAGCAGGGAGCCTGATGCGGGACTCGATCCAGGGACTCCAGGATCATGACCTGAGCCGAAGGCAGTCGCTTAACCAACTGAGCCACCCAGGCGCCCTCTATCAGGTGTTCTATCTATCAGATAGTTCTACCCTGAAAAAGGAGGATCAAAATCTACTATATTGTGGAAATGTCTGCTTCTCCAATTATTTTTGTAAATATTTTCTTTGTGTATTTTGAAGCTTTGTTATTAGATGCATATAAGTTTATGATTATTATGTCTTGCTGATTGATTGATACCTTAATAACTATGAAATGCCCTTCTTGATCTCTGGTAATACTTTTTGTCTTGAAGTCCACTGCAGCCTTCTTATTCTATATAGCCGTAGCATATCTTGATACATGTTTTTTAAAATTTAAAATGTAGATATCATATTGTTGAATCTTGCTTTTATGAGTATTCTGACAATCTCTTTTTCTTTTTAAGATTTTATTTATTTATTTGAGAGAGAGAGAGAGAGCGAGCATGAGATGGGGGAGGGTCAGAGGGAGAAGCAAACTCCCCGCTGCGCAGGGAGCCCAATGCGGGACTCGATCCTGGGACTCTAGGATCATGAGCCAAAGGCATTCGCCCAACCAACTGAGCCACCCAGGCGACCCTGACGATCTCTGCTTTTAATTGAGGTGTTTAGTCCACTAATATTTAACATACTATTTAATACAGTTGCATTAAGATCTCCATTTTAATGTTTATTTTCTGTTTTCTCCCTAAATTTTTAGTCATTTTCCTCTGTTCCTCCCTTTTTAAAAACTATTGAAATTTTTTTTTTAGAATGCTGTTATGCTGTTTTATTTCTTTTTAAGATTTATTTAGTTATTTGAGAGAAAGAGAGAGCATGCGGGGGTTGGGGCAGAGAGAGAAGGAAAATGAGAGAAGCAGACTCCCCGCTGAGTGCAGAGCCCCATGCAGGGCTCCATCTCAGGACACTGAGATCATGACCTGAGCAGAAATCAAGAGTCCAACGCTTAATTGCCTGAACCATCCAGGTGCCCCTATGCTGTTTTAATTTAACTATTGAAGCTCTCCTCACCCTGCCATGTGTGTCCCATACTCTGAATGCCTCAACACATTGCCAGAATCATAGTAGGTGTTGAGTAAATGTTGGTGGGATGATTCTAGCATGTCTTCCTCTGAATCCATCTTGGACTGACCCCGGAGAAAGGGTGGCCCTCTTCCTAGATTAGGGAACAGGAGAATTTAGGCTGTTAGTTCTTCTTTTTTTTTTTTTTAAGATTTTATTTATTTATTTGAGAGAGAGAGAGAATGAGGTAGGGGAGGAGCAGAGGGAGAGGGAAAAGCTGACTCCCCGCTGAGCACAGAGCCTGACCCGAGGCTCGATCCCAGGACCCAGAGATCATGACCTGAGCAGAAGTCACACGCTCTCCTCCAGGCTGTCAGTTCTGCCCCAAGCCTTTGATGGTTGATAGTACTTCCAGTCCTATTCTTGGGTTTTCTGTTTCCGATTTATGGGTTTGGGTTAGGTTCTGCTTTGGGTTTGTACCCATCATGCAATGTCAGTTCAGTCTCATTTATCAGGTTCACTTATCAGAAACACAGACTATTGTTCTGTTTGTGCAAGAGAAGGCTCAGCTTCCTCCAGTGGAGCAGAGAATTGCCCCACACCTCCTGACCTCCCTCCCAGAAGCTTCTGCAAAGTGCCAGGAGACACCTAGGTGGGTCACTCACATAGGAAGGTAGGGCCCAGGT
>NW_027865656.1:0-253 GCF_054177405.1 Leptonychotes weddellii
CTTGTCCAGGCCCGAAAGCTCATCATTTCTATGTAAGTAGAGCTCATTTGTCCGTATTCGGAGCCTGCCTGTTTTCTCATTTTAATAAGGAAAGTCTTTGTGAAAATGAAGGGTGTGGGGACTCTACAGACAGTAGCCCTTGGCAGTCTCCCCCTCGCTTAAATTGCCATGGAGGAGTAAATTCCCAGCCTCTCTGGGAAGCGCGTCTTCTCCGAAACACAGCCCCAGGTCGGAGAAGCAGCTTTAGCATTTG
>NW_027865657.1:0-253 GCF_054177405.1 Leptonychotes weddellii
ACATGTGATCCATTATTTTCACAGCTGTGTATTCATGCAGAGAAAATAAAACATTAATTTGAAGAGGTATAATCACCTTGATTTTGGTTGCTGCATTACCCACTATAGTCTAGATATGGAGGAGACCCAAGTGTCCTTTGACAGGTGAATGGATCAGAACAAGTGGTACACATATAGAATGGAGTGTTATTTGGCCTTGGAAAAAAAAGATGTTTCATTTGATGAAACATTAATGGCCCTAGAGAGCCTTATG
>NW_027865658.1:0-253 GCF_054177405.1 Leptonychotes weddellii
GGGAGATGAGGTGACTCATTCAGCGTCACTCAACAAGTCTGGGGTCCTGGGGACTTACTCTTGATGAGGCATTCGTTTGATGTGTTAAATGACCAGCCTTCAGCGTGGACTTGTGGAACCACCCCACCATCCTTCTCTGTCATCGTGGCTCCCATTTAAAAGTACATCCTTCCCCACGGCTCAGCCTTCTGGCTGCTGATGGACTCTAATTACTGGAAAGGGCTTGATGCTGAGCTGAAATCCTCTTGTCATC
>NW_027865659.1:0-253 GCF_054177405.1 Leptonychotes weddellii
GCCACAGGGGCCCACCAAAGTCTCTGTTTAGCATGCCTTTTCAACATATAGACTTCAAAAATCATTATCTTCAAAGCCCATATGGCCCATACAGCGGAATAGCTTGCCCAGCAGCCAAGACCCATTAATAAGACTTCATGCTTTGAGTTCCACTCAAGAAATGGCAATCTTTTGGGTTACTTGGCAAATGAGTTGAAATAGTATGCCCCAAAAAGAGCATATAGTCCTCCAAAATTGAAACAGCCTCACTAAG
>NW_027865660.1:0-253 GCF_054177405.1 Leptonychotes weddellii
TTCACAGAAACTCACATTGCATTTAAATTCATCAGAAGTGTTTTTCTTTAAAGTAAGCAATTAAAACCCTTTACAAAGTGAAATTTCCCTTTATAATTGAAGAGCGCCTTATTTTTATCAATCTTGAGGATTTTGATTTTTTTTTTTTTTAAGTGAGGCACACCTGTTATTTTTCTGGCTATTCTTCTTAGTACCATTCGAGGTTTTAGAAATCTTTTTGAGTAAGCAGAGCCTGGTGTTAAAAAAATAAAAA
>NW_027865661.1:0-253 GCF_054177405.1 Leptonychotes weddellii
ACCTTAGCATGGCAACTCAGTATCACACAATGTGATGCTATTCAAAAGTGGAGGGGGGGAGGAAAACCAGTACAACCACACATAAGGAAAATGTCAGGAAATTTGGAAGGGAAGAGGTAAGAGAAAAAACTTAACAAAAAAAATCCCAATGGAATTTTTCCATCAAAGGAATTAGAAATGCCATCTTGGTTTTGTGCGCACGCGCGTGTGTGTGTTCTACGGTTTGCGAATACTTCATCATGTTTTCAGTCAG
>NW_027865662.1:0-253 GCF_054177405.1 Leptonychotes weddellii
TCTTTTATAATTTTCATCTTCACAGTCATATTCCATCCCCTCATCATATTTACCCGTATTTTTGTACATACATAAGTTTTTCTTTAAAATTTTGAGAGGCACTTTCTTCTAACAGACCAAAATACGCCCAAAATCTAGTGTGTGGCACTGATCTATGCACCAGCCTGATCATATTTGATCATATTCTGTTTTTTTGTTTTTTTGTTTGTTTGTTTTTATCTTTATCTTTTTCTTTTTTCTTTCTTTCCCTTTC
>NW_027865663.1:0-253 GCF_054177405.1 Leptonychotes weddellii
TGAGAGCATAGAAAATTAAGTGATAATCTTTTTTTTGTAAAATATATCATTTAAAAAAAATTTTAAGATTTATTTATTTATTTATTTATTTGCTAGAGAGAGAGAGAGCATAGGCGAGAAAGAGTGAGCAAGAGTACAAGCAGGGAGAGCTGCAGGCAGAGGGAGAAGCAGGCTCCCTGCTGAGCAAGGAGCCCGATGCGGGACTCGATCCCAGGACCCTGGGATCATGACCTGAGCTGAAGGCAGATGCTTA
>NW_027865664.1:0-253 GCF_054177405.1 Leptonychotes weddellii
GAAAGGGGTTCCCTTTCCCGGGACGATCCTCATTTTCCACAACAGGTTTATTTAACACTAACATTTCTAAGTGCAGTCAGAAGAGGAATTGCTCTCCATCATTAACAAATAGATGGGGCGGGGCGCCTGGGTGGCTCAGTCGTTAAGCGTCTGCCTTCGGCTCAGGTCATGGTCCCGGGGTCCTGGGATCGAGCCCCGCGTCGGGCTCCCTGCTCGGCGGGGAGCCTGCTTCTCCCTCTCCCACTCCCCCTGC
>NW_027865665.1:0-253 GCF_054177405.1 Leptonychotes weddellii
TCTCTTGCATTACTATCAGTTATCTATAATTTACTGAGTTGTGAAATAGCTCTCAGAATCAGAACCTGATAACTGAGAGGAGGTTGCCTTTATAATCCAGACAATGCATAGATATCCACTGAAGAACAATCTCCTTTCCTACCAGTACTTTAATCATGAATATATATTTATGGTTTAGAGCTGGTTAGATTTGATCTCACGAGGCCCATGGCTTAATCGTTGGACACTCCAAAGAAGTATGGGGTAGAATTTA
>NW_027865666.1:0-1848 GCF_054177405.1 Leptonychotes weddellii
GACGATGGACTCTGAAAAACAAACTGAGGGTTCTAGAGGGGAGGGGGTTGGGAGGATGGGTTAGCCTGGTGATGGGTATTGAGGAGGGCACATTCTGCATGGAGCACTGGGTGTTATGCACAAACAATGAATCATGGAACACTACATCTAAAACTAATGATGTAATGTATGGGGATTAACATAAGAATAAAAAAAAATTTTCTCTCTCTGCCCTTCCCCCAACTAAAAAAAAAAAAAGATTCTAAAAAGAGATGAAGAATGATATTACATAATAATAAAAGGGACAATCCAAAGAGAAGATACAACAATTATAAATATTTATATACCCAACTTAGAAGCACCCAAATACATTAAACAGTTAATAGCAAACATAAAGCAACTAATCAATAATAATACAATAATAGTAGGGGACTTTAACACCCACTTATACCAATGGACAGATCATTTAAACAACAAATCAACAAGGAAACAATGGCTTTGAATGACATACTGGAACAGATTAATTTAACAGTATATTCAGAATATTCCATCATAAAACAGCAGAATACATATTCTTTTCAAGTGCACACAGAGCATTCTCCAGAATAGATCACATATTAGCTCACAAAACAAACCTCAAGAAATTCAGGAAGATCGAAATCATATAATGCATATTTTCTGACCACAACACTGTGAAACTAGAAGTCAACCACAAGAAAAAGTCTGGAAAGACCACAAATACATGAAGGTTAAATAACATGCTAATAAACAATAAGTGGGTCAACCAGGAAATAAAAGAAAAATATTTAATTTTCAATATTTTTTCAGCCTTTTTAGTACATGGAAACAAAAGAAAATGAAAACACAACAGTCCTAAACGTCTGGGATACAGCAAAACCAGTCATCAGAGGGAAGAATATAACAACACAGGCCTACCTCAAGAAGCAAGAAAAAGCTCAAATGACCTAAACTTACACCCAAAGGAGCTAGAAAAAGAAAAATAAATGAAGCCTAAAGCCAGAAGAAGGAAGGAAATAATAAAGATTAGAGCAGAAGTAAAGGATTTAGAAATTGAAAAAACAATAGAACCAATCAATGAAACCAGGAGCTGGTTCTTTGAAAAAATCAATAAAATGGATAAATCTCTAGTCAGACTTATCAAAGAGGAAAGAGAAAAGACTCAAGTAAATAAAATCACAAATGAAAGAAGAGAAATAACAATCAACATCACAAAAATACAAACAATCCTAAAAGAATATTATGAAAAACATATGCCAACAAATTGGACAACCCAGAATTAGATAAATTCCAAGAAACATATAAACTACCAAAACTGAAAAGGAAGAAATAGAAAACTTGAACAGACTGATAACTAGCAAAGAAATTGAGTTAGTAGTCAAAAAACTTGCAACAAACAAAACTCAAGGGGCAGATCGCTTCACGGGCAATTTCTACCAAATATTTAATGAAGAGTTAATACCTATTCTTCTCAAACTATTCCAAAAAATAGAAAAGGAAGGAAATTTTCAAAATTCATTCCATGAGGCCAGCATTCCCCTACTGCCAAATCCAGATAAAGACACCACTATATTTTTTAAATTTTATTTTATTTTATTATGTTATGTTAATCACCATACATCACTAGTTTTTGATGTAGTGTTCCATGATTCATTGTTTGCATATAACACCCAGTGCTCCATTCAGTATGTGCCCTCTTTAATACCCATCACCAGGCTAACCCATCCCCCCACACCCCTCCCCTCTAAAACCCTCAGTTTGTTTCTCGGAGTCCATAGTCTCTCATGGTTCATCTCCCCCTCCCATTTCCCCCCCTTCATTTTCCCCTTCCTTCTCCTAATGTCCTCATGC
>NW_027865667.1:0-253 GCF_054177405.1 Leptonychotes weddellii
GCATTGTCTGTGCCCATTGAATTTTGAGATATAGTGGTAAATAGAGGCTACACACTGAGGCTTTTGATCCAATCACACAGTCTTAGAAAAAGAAAAAGAAAAGGATTCATGAGTGTGCTTCAGTAACTGAATGTAGACTGACAGTCGAACATATGCTGAGTGCCTGCTCTGTATTTGGAGCTGTGTTAATATCAAGTAACTTAATAATATGGAGAGATATGTGCTATTATCACCAATTAGTCATTGAAGAGAC
>NW_027865668.1:0-253 GCF_054177405.1 Leptonychotes weddellii
GATTGAGGAGAGGAAAGACATCACAGAAGTAATGGCTGATGATGTGGGATCTGCAGAAAGACAGTTTCATCATGGCACTTGTATGGGCCAAGGCAGAGAGAAAGCCCAGGATGAGGGCAACCAGCACGAGCAGTAAGCAGACCTGAGAGGTCATTATCACACTGTAAAGCAGCGGGCTACAGATAGCAATGTAGTGATCATATGCCATCACCATCAGGAGGTAACCCTCAGCCACTACAGAAACCACAAAGAA
>NW_027865669.1:0-253 GCF_054177405.1 Leptonychotes weddellii
TTAAAAGTTTTGCTCTACCTCTGCCCCTCCCCTACCCCCGCTCATATGTGCTCGCTCTTTAAAAAAAAAAAAAAAAGTAGGGAAGTGCTTAAAAGTTTCTACTATGAGTGGTTGGATTCATGGGCCAAAGCACACAAGCATTAAATAGATGCTTGCAGAGCAACCTGGTCAGATGTGCCAGCAAACACATGTGAGAAAGAAAATATCAAAGCTGCCACATTTTGTATTCTTGGTATGGATTCCTAGTCAGCTA
>NW_027865670.1:0-253 GCF_054177405.1 Leptonychotes weddellii
AGCTCTACATCAGGGAATTAAAAACCAGGTCTAAATGAAGGAAAATGATTTAGCTATAAGTAATGACCTGGACATCTGTCACCTTTCCTACATAAAAATGTCAACAAAGATACACAATTTATTCCACCACCATTCACCCAACCACGTAAACAACTTACTGGATATGACTGTGTTCATCGTTTGCCTAAAGATTCCCCAAGGAAAATCATGATGAAAGGGATTAATATTTGTAACCCTCTGACTTAATTGTTTT
>NW_027865671.1:0-253 GCF_054177405.1 Leptonychotes weddellii
ACAAGCAGAGAAAAGTTATGTACTTGTATCAAAGCTTCACTATTTTTCTCCAATAGTTACCCTTTCCACAGATGGAAGAGCTTTTGTTAAAATAGTCACCTCTAATGTTTAATTGCAGCGCTCACCATGCTATGCCTGGGTTCTGTGCCATATCCACTGAGAATTTCTTCCTCGTAGATCAATTTCAGACTCTCTTAGGTGGATCCACAAGGCTTTTCTTTAGCCACTGTTTTCTCTTCTACCCATGACCTTT
>NW_027865672.1:0-253 GCF_054177405.1 Leptonychotes weddellii
TCCTACAAAGAGTGAGGCCCAGGGCGCCTGGGTGGCTCAGTCGTTAAGCGTCTGCCTTTGTCTGCCTTTGGCTCAGGTCATGATCCCAGGGTCCCCAGGTCATGATCCCAGAGTCCTGGGATCGAGCCCCGCATAGGGCTCCCTCCGCAGCAGGAAGCCTGCTTCTCCCTCTCGCGCTCTTCCTGCTTGTGTTCCCTCTCTGTCTCTCTGTCTCTCTGTCAAATAAGTAAATAAATATTAAAAAAAAAAAAAA
>NW_027865673.1:0-253 GCF_054177405.1 Leptonychotes weddellii
GTTAGCCTGGTGATGGGTATTAAAGAGGGCACGTTCTGCATGGAGCACTGGGTGTTATACGCAAACAATGAATCATGGGACACGACATCAAAAACTAATGATGGACTGTATGGTGATTAACATAACATAATAAAAATTAAAAAAAAAAAGAATACAGGTGACCAGGTAATTATCTCTATGGTCTAACCCAACACTGGAAAAGACAAACTTTCATACAGTAATTATCAATCCGGGGACAGAAATCGAGACCCTT
>NW_027865674.1:0-253 GCF_054177405.1 Leptonychotes weddellii
TATTTTGGATTTAATTTTTTCCCCTGTAACTTCTGAGGCAGAATCCTAGGTAATTGATCATGTGTTTCTTCTTTTTATAATAAAGGGTTGTAAGCAACACCTGCCCCTCTAAGCACTGCTAAACTGAAAAATCTTGAAGTATTTTAATTTTATAATTTGAATTTATTTTTATAATTATTTATTTGACTCATGGTCTGTTTAGCACCATTCTGTTTAATTTCAAAATATTTGAGGTCTTTCCAAATATACAGTT
>NW_027865675.1:0-253 GCF_054177405.1 Leptonychotes weddellii
CCCAACCACGCCCCGGCCATTGCCTGCCCCCCAACGGCAAGACCAAACATACACTGGACTTGACTTCAAATCGGGTGGAAATAAAACCTTACCACTTTGCCCTCCTTTGCGCCTTTCCTCTTAGTGAGTGTGAGTCGCAATACGACCACTTCATTCACAATATACATTCAAGGGTTATCACGGGCCCAGCATCACACCAGATATCGTCGGGGACACAAGAAAAATGAAAAATACACTCCCTGATCTTGCCAGA
>NW_027865676.1:0-1847 GCF_054177405.1 Leptonychotes weddellii
ACAAATGCATCATCTCAGGACCACAAGACTCAGACCATGAAGACCAGCAGAGAATCTCAAACCAGCACTCTCTCGCCACTGACAACCTCAACTCCTTCATCCTCTGTAAGTGGATACACTCCTACAGACAACATATACCAGGACACAGCCACTTCTGGGGTGGCAAGCACTTCATCTTCTTCCAGTGTCGGCCATAAGTCTTCCGCAACATCATATATGCCCATATCATCGTCCTCCACAGGTGACATGTCATCCTCTTCTAGTGTAAGCAGCACACCTCTGATGACCTCAGAGGTCCACCCAACACCAGTTTCAGCAGACATTACAGGAGGAAACACAAAATACATGCCACAACCTGAAACGGGAACTTTTACTCCAGTCACCTCAACAAAATCAGTGACAACTGGACAAACGGGACCCTCAGGAGCACACTCTTCCTTCACTCCTGCTCCACAGAAAAATGCATCATCCCCAGACCACAAGACTCAGACCATGAAGACCAGCAGAGTATCTCAAACCAGCACTCTCTCGCCACTGACAACCTCAACTCCTTCATCCTCTGTCAGTGGATACTCTCCTACAGACAACATTTCCCAGGACACAGGCACCTCTGGGGCAGCAAGCACTTTATCTCCTTCTAGTGTCGGCCATAAGTCTTCCGCAACATCATATATGCCCATATCATCGTCCTCCACAGGTGACATGTCATCCTCTTCTAGTGTAAGCAGCACACCTCTCATGACCTCAGAGGTCCCCACAACACCAGTTTCAGCAGACATTACAGGAGGAAACACAAAATACATGCCACAACCTGAAACGGGAACTTTTACTCCAGCCACCTCAACAAACTCAGTGACAACTGGACAAACGGGATCCTCAGGAGCACACTCTTCCTTCACTCCTGCTCCAGAGACAAATGCATCATCTCAGGACCACAAGACTCAGACCATGAAGACCAGCAGAGAATCTCAAACCAGCACTCTCTCACAAGTGACCACCTCAACTCCTTCATCCTCTGTCAGTGGATACTCTCCTACAGACCACATTTCCCAGGACACAGCCACCTCTGGGGCAGGAAGGACTTTATCTCCTTCAAGAGTCGGCCATAAGCCTTCCACAACATCATATATGCCCATATCATCGTCCTCCACAGGTGACATGTCATCCTCTTCTCGTGTAAGCAACACAACTCTCATGACCTCAGAGGTTCCCACAATACCAGTTTCAGCAGACATTACAGGAGGAAACACAAAATACATGCCACAACCTGAAACGGGAACTTTTACTCCAGTCACCTCAACAAAATCAGGGACAACTGGACAAACGGGACCCTCAGGAGCACACTCTTCCCTCACTCTTGCTCCACAGACAAATGCATCATCTCAGGACCACAAGACTCAGACCATGAAGACCAGCAGAGAATCTCAAACCGGCACTCTCTCGCCACTGACAACCTCAACTCCTTCATCCTCTGTAAGTGGATACACTCCTACAGACAACATATACCAGGACACAGCCAATTCTGGGGCGGCAAGCACTTCATCTTCTTCCAGTGTCAGCCATAAGTCTTCCGCAACATCATATATGCCCATATCATCGTCCTCCACGGGTGACATGTCATCCTCTTCTAGTGTAAGCAGCACACCTCTGATGACCTCAGAGGTCCACCCAACACCAGTTTCAGCAGACATTACAGGAGGAAACACAAAATACATGCCACAACCTGAAACGGAAACTTTTACTCCAGTCACCTCGACAAACTCAGTGACAACTGGACAAACGGGATCCTCAGGAGCACACTCTTCCTTCACTCCTGCTCCAGAGACAAATGCATCATCTCAGGACCA
>NW_027865677.1:0-253 GCF_054177405.1 Leptonychotes weddellii
TAAATAAAAACTAACTAGAGTCACATAATTCACCACATAACAAGGTGAAGGATAAAAAGCACAATTCTTTCAAAGATGCTCACAGGCACATGCACACACACACAAACACAAGCATTTGGTAAAATTCCAGATCCTTTTATGACAAAAATTCTTTTTTTTTAAAGATTTATTTTTTTAAAAGATTTTATTTATTTATTTGCCTGAGAGAGACAGCGAGAGAGGGAACACAAGCAGGGGGAGTGGAAGAGGGAGA
>NW_027865678.1:0-253 GCF_054177405.1 Leptonychotes weddellii
TTGATTTTCAAATCCGCAGCTTGTTGATGCTGTATCCTGGGAACTGAGGTTCCGGATGGTATCCTTTTCACATGGGAAAAGCCCACCATTGTAGCCTCCGGTCTTTCTATCATGACACCTACCTTAACTGTAGGTGTGTTTATCACCATGGAAACCTATATTTACACCTACACCACCATCCCTAATCTGTGTTAAGTATAATTTCTCAAAAGTTTGTTCTAATGATTCATCACATTCAAGGCCTTTTGCTCCT
>NW_027865679.1:0-253 GCF_054177405.1 Leptonychotes weddellii
TTTCTCTTAGGAATGAATTTCTCTGTCCCCTGCTACCTATTACAATGTCTCATCAATATAATTAATATGTAGCCTAAACTTTTCCTTGTTCTAATCATTTGGTTTTATTTTTCTTTCCTAAGTGTCAGGAGCAATTGAAATACAGTTTTTATTGCCGTTTGTATTAACTGCCTTGTATAGTTTATTTCCTCAGACCATTGTTGTTTTGAGTTTTCTATTGGTCTCTACTTAAAAGTTCAGCTTTTACTTGACT
>NW_027865680.1:0-253 GCF_054177405.1 Leptonychotes weddellii
ATATTTTGAATGCTTTTGTTAGAGTCTCTTTTCTCTTTTTCATTTTGTTCTATCATTCTGCAACTCCTATTCAGTTGGCCCTCGTAAGTTGGTCTTCCAATTTTCTGAGCTTTTCATTTTAGCTCCATACTTTTCTTTCCTAGTGTTTCTGTTTACCTCTGTGAATATATATGTGAATGCATATATAATATATATATATATTTGTGTATATTATCATATCTATCCCATATATATGTATATCTTGTTTTATATA
>NW_027865681.1:0-253 GCF_054177405.1 Leptonychotes weddellii
TTATTTTATAACTGGAAGTTTGTATCTTTTGACCACCTTCACCCATTAAAAGGCTTTTTAATTTCATTTATTGTATAATTGTATCCTAAGGCTCATGATATATAAGATATACATATATGCATACACATACATATATACATATTCTATGCATATATACATGTACAAGTTTATATACAGGTATATGCATATACACAATACACAGACATGCATATATATTTCTATATACACATACAAGACACGTGTATTATATATC
>NW_027865682.1:0-253 GCF_054177405.1 Leptonychotes weddellii
GTTTTAACAGGGTGCATGCTGGTCTGCTTTTGAAATGAGATCTGCCACCACTGTAGCTGCTGGGACCAGGCCAGTTCTGCAAAGCACGTGGGCAGGGTGTACAATTTTAACAAGGTGTGCCCTAGTCTTCCTCTGGAGGTGGCCTGCTACTGCCATCTCCAGGACTGAGGCCCCACAAAGTGCATGGGTTGGGAAACAGAGTGTTGGCAATGTTTGTCCTGGTCTTCTGGGGGAGGGGACTGCAGTGCTGGGG
>NW_027865683.1:0-253 GCF_054177405.1 Leptonychotes weddellii
ATATCATCTTGGGAGCACCTGGGTGGCTCAGTCAGTTAAGCATCCAACTCTTGCTTTGGGCGTAGGTCGTGATCTTGCGGTCGTATGATCGAGCCCCCGTGTGGGGTTCCACAATCAACGGAGAGTCTGCTTGAGATTCTCTCTCACTCTCTCCCTCTGCCCCTCCCCCCACTCACATGTTTGTTTACACATACTCTCTTGCTCTCTAAAATCAATAAATAAACCTTTAAATATCTATATATATATAATCTTG
>NW_027865684.1:0-253 GCF_054177405.1 Leptonychotes weddellii
TCACGGAATAATCTTTGGGTAGGGTCTGTGGATCAGGTGCCCACATTTATATTCTCTGCATCCAAACTGGTGCATTCTTCTGGACCAATATGTTATTTTGGTCCCAATTAAATATTCTGTTCTATTAAGCTCATTGTTTTAGCTTATAGATTTTTGTTTTGCATTTGGACTCTTGCTCAGTGCATTTTTTTTTTTTTAACTGGTCCTATTTCATATGAAAGGATTTACATCATATGTAAATAGGACCTGGGTC
>NW_027865685.1:0-253 GCF_054177405.1 Leptonychotes weddellii
CGGCCAGAGGAGGTAACACTGTGGGGCAAGTGCTGACCAGCGGTCCTGGGGGCAGCCTCAGCAACCAGATGGGGACACTGAGGCCCAGAGATATGGGGCCCGCTCCAGTCTACGATGGTAGAAGCCAGACTGGAAGAGCAACAGAAGGAGCAGACAGAAGACTCACCTTTATTGGGCACAACCCTATGGCAGGCCATCTACAGGAGAGTTGATCTGGGTTAGCAAATTCAGGCCCGCAGGAGGCCAAAGCGCC
>NW_027865686.1:0-253 GCF_054177405.1 Leptonychotes weddellii
TTAATAATGTCAGATAAATTATATACCATAATTATTACTATAATTTTTTAGTTATTATATACCATTGAATCAATATATATTATTATATAATAAATGTGCTACAATGTTATACCATGGATTTAGAACATTTTACACAGTTATATATATTAACAAATTATTAAAATTCAAAAGGCTGCTGATATGCAACAGTGACATTACCAGAGACTTACAGAGGAAAAGCTGGTTATTACACAGGAAAACAAATTATTCTTGG
>NW_027865687.1:0-1847 GCF_054177405.1 Leptonychotes weddellii
TCTAGATCCGACATCGTAGTAATGTCCATATTGAGTAGGTCCCTGGCAGCCGGTACTACCTCTTGTTCTTTTTGTTGAGTTGATTTTTTCCGTCTTGTCATTTTGTCCAGAGGAGAATAGATTAATGAGAGAACAAAATGCTGACAGGGTAACAATGTCCCCAGAAAATATACTCCAAACAAATCAGAAAAGACCTGAAGCCAGGGGAAAAGAAAGGGAAAGAAAGAAAAAAGAAAAAGAAAAGAAAGAAAAAGAAAAATAAAAAGATAAAAACAAACAAAAGCAGAACAAAACAAAACAAAACAAAAACAGAATATGGTCAAATATGATCAGGTTGGTGCATAGATCAGTGCCACACACTAGATTTTGGATGTATTTTGGTCTGTCAGAAGAAAGTGCCTCCTAAAATTTTAAAGAAAGAAAAACTTATATATGTACAAAAATAAGGATTGGTATGATGAAGGGATGGAATATGACTGTAAAGATAAAAATTATAACAAATTTTATAAAAGGAATTGATAAGAAGTTGTTTGAAAAAAGAAACAAGAGGATTAAAAAAAATAGAAAAAAAAAGGGAGAGAATGTGATCAGGCAGGAGAGTAGAACAAAACCATACACTAGAGATTTAGGATATATTTTGATCTGTTAGAAGAAACTATCTCAAAATTTTAAAGAGAGAACAACTTATATATATATGCCAAAAATAAGGGTAACTACTATGAAGGGATAGAATATGACTCTAAAAATGAAAAATAAAAATGTTTTTTAAAAAAGGGATTGATAAGATGTTGGTTGAAAAAGGGAAAAAGAAAAATTCAAAAAAAAAGAAAAGACAGTTAAAAAAATTAACTTTTTTAGGTTAATTAAAAATTTTTTTAATTTTAACCTAAAGAATCATGGTAAAAAAGCCATGGATTCTATGTGCATTATTCCCCTAGCACTGGAGTTCGGCCGTTCTCATTGATGGTAAACTTGGTCTTGGCTGGCTGTTCTCGCTGATCTTCTGGGGGAGGGGCCTGTTGCCGTGGTTCCCAAATGTCTTTGTCGGAGGCGGAATTGCCCCGCCCTTGCCAATCCGGGCTAAGTAATCTGCTCGGGTTTGCTCTTGGGAGCTTTTGTTCCCTGCAAGCTTTCCATACAGCTTTGGAGGCTGAGAGTGTGAATGGCAGCCTCCCAATCTCTGCTCCAGAGGAGCCTAGAACTTGGCCCCGCTCCTCAGTGAGCCCCCAGAGAAAAGCAGTCAATCACTCCCGTCTCTCTGGTCTCTGGCCACACTCCGTGCTCACCTGGCCTGTGACTGAGCATTTCTATCTCTGGCACCCAACCCCAGTGTGGAGTCTCCAAACCCAGCAGATCCCTGCAGTGCGCTCCCACACCACTCCTCCTGGGGGAGGAAGTGGAGTCTCCCTGGATCTGCTGCTTGTTGGGTCCCTGCTGGAGGAGCAGTGGCCCGACTGTGACGTGGATCATGGTTTATGGCAACCCCGAGCTGAGATCCCACTCCTCGGCTCCGTCTCTGCAGCCGCCTTCCCTGCTCTGATACCTGGGAGCTCTGCCACACTCAGGCACCCCTGGTCTTTCTGTGACCCTGAGGGTCCTGAGACCACACTGTCCCATGAGGGTTCCACCCACCGCTTAGCCACTGGAGCGACGTCCCTCAGCGGAGCCGACTTCTAAAAGTTCCGATTTTGTTCTGCTGCTCTATCACTTCCCAGAAGCGGCTGACGGAGGCCCCCTCCCCCGCCATCTATCCTCCCGAATATCACCTTGGATTCACTTCTCCGCACGTTCTACCTTCCAGAAAGTGGTTGCTTTTCTGTTCATAGAGTTGTTGTTATTCTTTTCTT
>NW_027865688.1:0-253 GCF_054177405.1 Leptonychotes weddellii
GAGCGTGTCATTTTCTGGAACGTCCTCGGTCACTGTGATTTGTCACTCCCGACGCCACGGAAGCACACACGGCCCCATGTTACACATTCCTTCCACGCTCTCTCTCATCTGTGAAGGTCGCTATCCCGGGCAGCGGTCCTCACCTGGGCTCGAATCAACGCTCGTCCTTGTTTTTAAGACACCCTGGAAGGTTTGCTCATTTTGTGTCGACGCGGTGGTCCGGGAAACGTGTGACCGTTCTCAGGAGGCACTC
>NW_027865689.1:0-253 GCF_054177405.1 Leptonychotes weddellii
GCCACAGGGGCCCACCAAAGTCTCTGTTTAGCATGCCTTTTCAACATATAGACTTCAAAAATCATTATCTTCAAAGCCCATATGGCCCATACAGCGGAATAGCTTGCCCAGCAGCCAAGACCCATTAATAAGACTTCATGCTTTGAGTTCCACTCAAGAAATGGCAATCTTTTGGGTTACTTGGCAAATGAGTTGAAATGGTATGCCCCAAAAAGGGCATATAGTCCTCCAAAATTGAAACAGCCTCACTAAG
>NW_027865690.1:0-253 GCF_054177405.1 Leptonychotes weddellii
ACATGTGATCCATTATTTTCACAGCTGTGTATTCATGCAGAGAAAATAAAACATTAATTTGAAGAGGTATAATCACCTTGATTTTGGTTGCTGCATTACCCACTATAGTCTAGATATGGAGGAGACCCAAGTGTCCTTTGACAGGTGAATGGATCAGAACAAGTGGTACACATATAGAATGGAGTGTTATTTGGCCTTGAAAAAAAAGATGTTTCATTTGATGAAACATTAATGGCCCTAGAGAGCCTTATGC
>NW_027865691.1:0-253 GCF_054177405.1 Leptonychotes weddellii
CAGTGGGGAGGGGAGGGATGAGCTGCTGCTTGGGCTTCACATCTGTGTATGCTTACAATATTGTCGAAAAAATGCCTGCTCACATGCAGGTGTGAAAGAACGTGCACGGGAAGCCCCAAATGGTTGCAGTTCCCCACCCCAACATGGGGACACGTGCCACGGTCTATTCTCCCATTAAGGAGTCACCCTGATACTTAGAATAACTTCCCTCCTGCACCACCTTCTCCACAATCCCAAGTGGGTCAAGATGATA
>NW_027865692.1:0-253 GCF_054177405.1 Leptonychotes weddellii
CTTGTCCAGGCCCGAAAGCTCATCATTTCTATGTAAGTAGAGCTCATTTGTCCGTATTCGGAGCCTGCCTGTTTTCTCATTTTAATAAGGAAAGTCTTTGTGAAAATGAAGGGTGTGGGGACTCTACAGACAGTAGCCCTTGGCAGTCTCCCCCTCGCTTAAATTGCCATGGAGGAGTAAATTCCCAGCCTCTCTGGGAGGCGCGTCTTCTCCGAAACACAGCCCCAGGTCGGAGAAGCAGCTTTAGCATTTG
>NW_027865693.1:0-253 GCF_054177405.1 Leptonychotes weddellii
GGGAGATGAGGTGACTCATTCAGCGTCACTCAACAAGTCTGGGGTCCTGGGGACTTACTCTTGATGAGGCATTCGTTTGATGTGTTAAATGACCAGCCTTCAGCGTGGACTTGTGGAACCACCCCACCATCCTTCTCTGTCATCGTGGCTCCCATTTAAAAGTACATCCTTCCCCACGGCTCAGCCTTCTGGCTGCTGACGGACTCTAATTACTGGAAAGGGCTTGATGCTGAGCTGAAATCCTCTTGTCATC
>NW_027865694.1:0-253 GCF_054177405.1 Leptonychotes weddellii
TTCACAGAAACTCACATTGCATTTAAATTCATCAGAAGTGTTTTTCTTTAAAGTAAGCAATTAAAACCCTTTACAAAGTGAAATTTCCCTTTATAATTGAAGAGCGCCTTATTTTTATCAATCTTGAGGATTTTGATTTTTTTTTTTTTTAAGTGAGGCACACCTGTTATTTTTCTGGCTATTCTTCTTAGTACCATTCAAGGTTTTAGAAATCTTTTTGAGTAAGCAGAGCCTGGTGTTAAAAAAATAAAAA
>NW_027865695.1:0-253 GCF_054177405.1 Leptonychotes weddellii
GGGAATGTAAATGACTAACGGGCTCATCCTGTGTGGTTGTCTGTGGTGGTTCCCTACTGGGTCCTGGATGCAAAGGCCATCATAGATCAATACTATTTCTCCATTTTGAAAGTATGTTCTTCAACAACTGTAGGTGCCCATGTTTGTAGGATTGGCAGAGATCCCAGGTTTGAGGTCCTGCATTCTAGGAAACTGTAATGTAATTTGAAACAAAGAACTGTAGGAGATGATGGAGAGCTGGGTGGTGGTAAAG
>NW_027865696.1:0-253 GCF_054177405.1 Leptonychotes weddellii
TTTAATTGGGGTGACTTCCTACAGGAGATCAACTATGAAGTAAATTTTCAAAGACAGGTTTGCTTTAGAAAAAAAATAACAGGGGGCGCCTGGGTGGCTCAGTCGTTAAGCGTCTGCCTTCAGCTCAGGTCATGATCCAGCCCCGCATGGGGCTCCCTGCTCAGTGGGTAGCCTGCTTCTCCCTCTCCCACTTCCCCCCCGCCCCGCTTGTGTTCCCTCTCTTGCTGTGTCGCTCTCTGTCAAATAAATAAAT
>NW_027865698.1:0-7505 GCF_054177405.1 Leptonychotes weddellii
TGTCTTTCTGATGAACTGTTCCTCGTATCATTATGAAATATCCCTTTTGTTTCTGGTAACATTCTTGTCTTGAAGTCTATTCTATGTAATATTTAGAATAATGATTTCATTCTTCTTGTGCATACAGTTTGCATGTCGTGTCTTTTTCTTTTAATCTGTATGTGTCTTTATATTCAGAGTGTGCATCTTCAGGAAGAATATAGTGTCTTGCTTTTTATCCGCTCTGTTTATATCTGTCTTATAATTAGAGTGATTATACATTAACATTTAATATAACAATTAATTTGGATTTAGGCTCCCATTGTATTATCAGTTTTTCTTGGTCTAATTTTTCTTCTTTATTTTTTAAATATTTCCACTTTCTTGCCTTCTCTTTGATTCTTTGAATATATTTAGCATTTCATTCTAACTCATCAGTTGGCTTTGGCTGAATTTCTTTTTCTAAGCAGCTACTCAAGGAATTACAAAAAACAGACCTCGCCTGGGCTCTGAGATTCTCCCCATTCTATCTGGTCCACAGAAAAAACCCACTTTTTTTGGTTCCTGGCCAGAAAGACAAGGTTTCCTGCAAAAATTTCGCTGTCAGTGCTACTGTGACCATATTGCCTTTCCATGAAATGTAGCCTGCTCTTGGGCGCCTGGGTGGCTCAGTTGGTTAAGCAACTGCTTTCGGCTCAGGTCATGATCCTGGAGTCCCAGGATCGAGTCCCGCATCGGGCTCCTTGCTCAGCAGGGAGTCTGCTTCTCCCGTTGACCCTCCCCCCTCTCATGCTCTCTCTCTATCTCATTCTCTCTCAAATAAATAAGTAAAATCTTTAAAAAAAAAGAAATGTAGCCTGCTCTTAAAACAAGGCTTTAAGAGAGGAACAACAACAACAAAAAAGTTAAACACAAATACAACACTATGTAGCCACCACATAATTTAATTCCTCTCCAAAACCTGCATCCTTTTGTTCACCTTTCAGATCTCAAGGAGTTGTCTTTGTATTTCGTACAAACTGTTTCATGAGAACAGGCTGTATGAGGTTTTTAGCACCAGAGCAGAACCAGAGCTCTTTCTTTAGCCTTGGATTTATTCAATTAACTGGAATGCATAACTGAGAAATTTTCTTAAGAAAGGAAGAGTAACTATTACTTTTCAGAGTTTTTGCTGATCGCAGGATATCTCTGACTTTTGAGCACCCAAAACATTTGACAAAGTATAGAATTTTTACATCATCTTATTTCCCCCTTAGAAGATGGTCGATATTATTCCATTGTCTTCTGTGATTACATATCATGGGGGAATAACCTGAAGCCTGCTTCATGTTTTTGTTTTTACACTTAACGCTCTTTCAACCTGGATACTTACAATTTTTTTTTACAAAATTTTTTTCTTCCTCTTTTGATATTAAAATTCTTGCCAGGATATTCCTACATGTTGAATATTTTGTTAACTTTATCAAGAACAAAAGAGAGCGAGAGCCTTTTCAAATTTTGAATTTAAGGTTTTATTTAGCTCTGGATGGTTTTTCCTCACTGTCAGCCAATGTCATGTCCTTGTTTTTCTCATTTAATTTATTGAAACAAAATCTCTACTCTCTCTTTCCCATCTATCATCTTCTTGATCAGTTTCTTCTCTTCAGTTTTCCCCGTCTGTATTCTGAAAGTGTTCCAGGTTTGTTTTCTAAAACATGACAGAGTTTTCAGCTTTCCACTGTCACTGTTATAAAAATACTCTATCATATTTCAGATTTTTATGCATTATTTATGTAAGCCAGAACATTTTGCATTTCTACTCTCACTTTAATGTGTTCCTCAATCTTTGTGTTGTAGAGATTTTTTTTTTCATCTTTTAGGAAAAAAACCAATAACTGATTTCTAAAATGTTCTTTTTTGGGGCACCTGGGTAGCTCAGTTGGTTAAGTGTCTGACTCTTCTTTCTTTAAAGATTTATTTATTTATTTGAAAAAGAGATCACAAGGGGGGTGGGGGGAGGGCCAGAGGCAGAGGGAGAGGGAGGGAAGGGAAGCAGACTCCCAGCTGAGCATGGAGCCCAGTAAAGGGCTTGATCTCAGGACCCTGAGATCATGACCTGAGTCAAAACCAAGAGTCAGAGGCTTAATGGACTAAGCCACCCAGGCACCCCTAAGCATCCTACTCATTTTTTTTAAAGATTTTGAGAGAGAGAGAGAGCACTAGCCGGGGTGGAGGGAGGCAGGTAGACATAGGAGAAGCAGGCTCCCCACTGAGAAAGGAACCTGACATGGGGCTCAATACAAGGACCCCAGGATCATGACCTGAGTGGAAGGCAGATGCTTAACTGACTACACCACCCAAGAGCCCCAATGTCCCACTCTTGATTTCAGCCCAGGTCATAATCGCAGGGTCATGGGATCAAGGACCACCTTGGACTCTGCCCTCAGTGGGGAGTCTGCTTGAGATTCTCTCTTTCCATCTCCCTCTGTCCCTTCCCCACCTCTAAAATGAATAAATCTTAAAAAATAAATAAAAATAAAATATAAAAAATAAAATAATAAAATGTTCTTTTTCTGTGGAAAAAAATCATTTTCAGATATTTGCTCTTCTCATAATCATCAACAGAGCACTTGTTGTACCTATGTTGCATTCTTTGTATAGTATCCATAGAGTTTTTCTGTTTACTTACTTCAAATAGAGAGACCTTTACTTAGAATTTGGTGACAATGTGGGATGTCCTTAGCTCTTCTCACTGTCCTCTCCAGTGCTGGCACCTCCTCATCTCAGACCTAGATAAGAATGTCAGGTAAACCTGGACAGCTACTAATTTAATTAGTAGAGTCTAACAGTATTCATTTAGCATGAGTCTGCTGTCCTGAGACTGGCTGTTCACTTGATCCAACAGCTGGAGATCTCTACTGCTAATTCAGATGTTTACAGCTTTTGTTCCGGTGAACTGTAGTACATGGAGCATTAAATCCTATGTGAGCACTGCTCCCCAGAACCCTGCCTGTCCCTGCAACTGTTTGGTGAATTTCTTCAATGACAAGGAATCCTAGGATACAATGAACCTCTGCCCATCTTCTACTCCTATCATATTTGTGGCTAGGAATATTAATCTCTCAGTGAATAGAGAAAGAAAGGATCAGGAGTCTGAGTTTTGGAGTAAGATTCACTGTTTTCCAGTGAACTCCTGTGTCCCAGATTTAGGAGGCATCACTCAAAGCCTTCCTCAATTCTCTGAGGGGCTCCAAACTGTCTATTTGCATAAGATGGACAAGACGGTGAGCGATCTAAGGTGATGCTCCTTGATCATCCTAAAATGGTGTGTTCTGAAGAAATTCCATTCCAACTCTGACATCTTTTATCTTCATTTTCCAGTGTGTTTGCTAGTTTTTATCTTTTTCTATTTCTTTAAAGCTATTTTAATAAGTTGGGAGAGAAATATCAGGTCTGGCTGACTGGTCTATCACCATAGCAACCCAGAGCCCTCTGTAATTGCCTTCTGAACACCATGCTTATTTGGTATGATTATGTCGATGACTATCTATGTCACTGGTAAAAATAAAGCTGTCAGTGTGACAACTTTCCTAAGTCAAAGAATATTCCACCCTGAGGCTGGATAAAAGCTCTGATCCTCTAGGCGAGCTGACACTCAAGGGCAGAAGTGTTTGCTGTGGGCACACGCATTCATGAAGAGCTCCTGCCTCTAGGATTTCTGCTCTCCTCCTCCCCTATAGCTCCGCTGATTCTCCCTGGAAAGAGCCAGGCAAACTTACAGCTCCTTTGAATTTGGATATATTTGAGACAGAACACTGAAAAATTAGACTCCAAAGACAAGTAGCTAAGTTTATAATTCATTTATCCTTCCTTAGCTCCTTACCAGCACTGCTATAATTGATACCTTTATCTTGAGAGCCTGTTTAGACCCCTACACAGACTAATTCATTTTACTGTCTTCTCTCTTTTTCCCTCCAATATTTTATTATAAAAATGTTCAAATATTCAGGAGAGTTGAAGGAATTCTACAGTGAATTTTACTCTATACCCTCATCTAGACTTTACCATTAACATTTTACTCTATTTGTTTTAACATGCTTATCCATCCTTTTACCCATCCATCCACTTATTCATCTTATTTTCTGGACACATTTCAAAGTTACAGACATCAGTACACTTCCCCCTAAATACTTCAGCCAATGTGCCACTAACTAAAGTTGAATATTTGTTTATGCTTTTGTCCTTTTGATACAAAATTTGCATACAATGAAATACACAAATTGAGTGCACATTTGCTGAGCTCTGATAAGTGTATATACCTGTATGACTCAAACACCCACCGCTATCCCCACTCTAGACAATCATCACCCTTCAGTTTCTCCCCTGCAGTTCTCAGGTGACAGCTCTGCAGTGAAGAGCAAGCAGTCTCGACTAGACTGGCACCAAGGGCAGGGGGCTCCAGGAGAGATGTAGAGAGAGAAAACTGATAGAATAACTCATGTGTTTGAATACATTGAGAGAAGCATTATACTTCTCACGGCATTTGGCAATAAAATAGGGACACGTATAAGTGACTATCACACAAAACAAAAAATAGAAGTGACTATTACTCCCCCAAAAAACAATCGGGTTATGAAATGTATATGACATGGTTGTGCTAGGAATAATATTTACATAATTGTAGTAATATAAACCCTGCATGTTGATCTCATTTAAAAAGATATAATTATTTGGAGGACGAGGAGAAGGGGCATGTATATGTGATTAAGAAAGCCTGTAGTAGAAATTCAATAGGGAGTATCTAAAAATAAAACATCAAGAAAGACATGGGTAAGAAAATTATACAAAAGAGTTGAATGTGGGGTGACTGGGTGGCTCAGTCTTTAAGCATCTGCCTTCAGCTCAGGTCATGATCCCAGATTCTGGGATCAAGCCCCACATTGGGCTCCCTGCTTCGTGGGAAGCCTGCTTCTCTCTCTCCCACTCCCCCTGCTTGTTTTCCCTCTCTTGCTGTCTCTCTCTCTGTCAAATAAATAAATAAAATATTTTTAAAAAATAATAAAATAATTTTTTAAAAAAAGAGTTGAATGTGATTGTCTTTGGAGAGCTTGAATTGAGGAGGTAAAGGGCAAGAAAATTCCATCCTTTGTAGCTACCTTAGTAGAAACAATTGACTTTTTAAATTATGTACCTATAAAATCTTGTTAAAAATTAAAGTTAAATTTTAAGCAGCAGAAGAAACTAAAACTGTGTGGCAGATTTCCAATTCCATTAATATTATGTGCAAGGCATATTGCAGAAGGGGACTTCTCACTGAAAAGCAACCAGAAATGTTGGTGAAGTATACTAATCTTTTAATTCTATGCCTGAGCTTAAAGAAAGAGGAGTTTCCCAGGCAAAACCAAAAAGAAACGGAAAAGCAGAAGGTACCTTCACTCTGGCATCATTTGCCAGTTAAAGAAACGAAGGAGCTTGAAATTTAATGACCTTCAGGGACAGGGAGATAAGATGTTGGGCCTCTGCAAGGGGTTGGAATAAGACCCCTACATGAACCAAGACTCTCGAAGAGCTACTCTCTTGGTAAAAAAAAAAGGGGGGGGGGATATTGGAAAGGAACAACGCTTTCCAGAAAAGAAGGACATTCCAAAGAACTTATCTATCTTGGCCTGAGCCCTATCTGGGAAAAAGGAATGTCTCACTTGAGAATTGATAGGCAAACCTCTGCTCTCATACAGGATAGGGGTTCAAATGTTAAATGTATGATCTTGGACTCCCAAGTTAAGAAATTATCATAAAAAGTGGTCTTAGATTAAAAACAACCCTGGGATTTCTGGCAAAAGCCAACACAAATCATCTTCAGGAGAAACATGCTTGACCCAGAGCTCACAAGATTCTGACAGAACTCTGCCCAACATAAGTACAAATTCAAAATTAGAAAATAAATTTATATGTAGTGAAAAGAAGGGGCACATGCACCCCAGTGTTCCTAGCAGTAATGTCCACAATAGCCGAACTGTGGAAGGAGTCGAGATGCCCTTCAACAGATGAATGGATAAAGAAGATGTGGTCCATATATACAATGGAATATTACTCAGCCATCAGAAAGGATGAATACCCACCATTTGCATCAACATGGATGGGACTGGAGGAGATTATGCTAAGTGAAATAAGTCAAGGAGAGAAAGACAATTATCATACGGTTTCACTTATTTGTGGAACATAAGGAATAGCATGGAGGACATTAGAAAAGGAAGGGAAAAATGAAGGGGGGGAAATCAGAGTGAGAGATGAACGATGAGAGACTATGGACTCCAGAAAACTGAGGGTTTCAGGGGGGGGGGGGCAGAGGGATGGTATAGCCTGGTGATGGGTATTAAGGAGGGCACGTATTGCAAGGAGCACTGGGTATTATACGCAAACAATGAATCATGGAACACTACATCAAAACCTAATGAAGTACTGTATGGTGACTAACAAAACATAAAAAAATTAATTAATTAATTTTAAAAAGAATATAAATAAATTTGATAATCTCAAAAAAATAAAATAAAAGCAACAAGAACACAAAAATCAATCCATCATGAACAAGAGTCTTCAGAGATTACATATATCAAAATGAGAACCTCAAAACTTCAGATAATGCAATTATCAGATATAAATAAAATATTAAGTATACTTGAAATTATTAGTTAAGGGATGCCTGGGTGGCTCAGTTGGTTAAGTGTCTGCCTTTGGCTCAGGTCATGATCCCAGGGTCCTAGGATTGGGCCCCACAAGGGGCTCCCTGCTCCACGGGGAGTCAGCTTCTCCTTCTCCCTCTGCCACTCCCCCTGCTTGTGCTCTCTCACTCTCTCTCTTTCAATAAATAAATAAATAAATAAAAAGAAATTATTTGTTAAAAGAAAGAATAACAATAGCATGAGATAGGAACAAAGCACTATCACAAATGATAAGGTAAATTTGAAAATCACACATCAGATGTCAATGAAATTAAAAACTCAATGAAGGAGTTCTACTTTCAATAATAGTAATTTATGATTCAATAATTCCACTATTGGGTGTTCAGCCAAGGAAAATGAAAACACTAATTCAAAAAGATATATGCACCCCTATGTTTATTGCAGCATTATTTACAATAGCCAAGATTTAGAAGCAACCTGTCTATCAGTAGATGGATAAAGATGTGACTCACACACACACACACACACAGGAATATTATGCAACTATAAAAAAGGATGAGATTGTGCCATTTGAGACAACATGGGTGGACCTAGAGGGTATTATGCTAAGTGAAATAAGCCAGACTGAGAAAGACAAATACCATATGATTCCACTCATTAAGTGGAGTCTAAGAAAAATAAAATAAAAAAATAAATAAACAAAAAGCAAAATCAGACTTGTAAATACAGAGAACAAACTGATGGTCACCAGAGGGGAGGGGCCTAGGGTGATGGGCAAAAATCAGTGAAGAGGAGAGGGAAATACAGGCTTCCCACATAGAATGGATAAGTCATTGGAATAAAAGGCACAGCATAAGAAATACAGTC
>NW_027865698.1:7605-13200 GCF_054177405.1 Leptonychotes weddellii
AAAAAAAAAAAAGAAATACAGTCAATGATATTGTAATAGCAATGTAATAGGACAGATCATAGCTACACTTGTGGTGAACACAGCATAATGTATAAAATTGTCAAATCACTAAGCTGTACACCTGAAACTAATGTAACATTGTGTGTCAACTATACTCAAGAAAAGCTGAAAACAAACAAATAAAAATAGTAATTAAGAACATCACTCCTACTTAGATTAAAAAGAATTATTTTCTGGACTTGAACAGTTATTAAACCTGTCTCAAGAAGAAATAGAAAAAGCAAATTAATTAAATCCATGAATGAAGTTGAAGAAGTTCCCAAAAAACTCCTCTCTTTATGCTGTCACCAAACAAGGAAACAAAACAACAAAATGTTCCAATATTTTAATTAGTCAATTTCTCAATAGAACTAGAATAGAAAGAGTTGGTACTATTTAAATTGCTTCAGCCTCAGAGAAAGAAAATAAGCTTCCAAATTATTTTTTAAGAAGCCAATTCTTTCCTCAAATCCTGACAAAGATACAAAGGAAAAAGAAATCAGAGCCCTTTGTTAAAACAGATGCACAAATGCAAAGACTTTTTTTTAATTAAACAAAAGTTATACATAACAGAAATCAAAATGGATGTTAATGTACATTTTGTGATCTGAGGGTTGAGTTATAAAGTGGGGAAGGACTTTGAGAGTATTCACATGAAAGCAAAGCTGTGAAAAATTATAAGAATTTTTATACCCAGTTAGAAGTTTGTGCTGTCAGTTTGGTTAAAACTACATTTCCCAGATTTCTCCTTGGTGTATGATTACAGGTCTGAAGGTTGCCATGATGGAGGTGGGGGTGGGATACTACAGCTTACCCTTGCTCTCTCTGCTCCATTTCCAGCTCTTCCTCTCAACTGATGATCCTGTTGATCAATAGCAGCCACAGGCTGAACAACAGTTGCTTGACAGAAGACAAGAGAGACGGAGGTAGTAGAGACATAGCTTCCCATGGACCTTCCCATGTGCTTCCTCTTTGCACTCTGACTTCAGCACTCATCTCAAATTGGTGACTTCTCAGATTCTTCACTCCCTCCAGAATCTTTGCTTTCCAGATCCTCTGTAGCTGTGTAAAATTTATTTATTTCCTATTCTGAATCTTACGTGCCAAACTCAGCATTCTACTTCCCTGATTGAGCTCTGAATGACTTACCAGCCACTGTCATCCATACATTAAAACAACCAAAAGTTTTTCTCAAACATGTAAAGACCCAAGGTATAAAGCACTATGGGCCTCTATAAAGATCACGTCTGAAAAGTGATTAAAAGAACCAAATGACTAAAGGAAAAAATAAAAAAGAACTTGTGTTAAAGATGTCATGAGCCAAAACGATAAATGGAGGCTACTGATATTTTTAAAATAGAGAATTAAGACTAGGTGAGTATAGGAAATAAAGATATAGAACAGAATGTCAATATCATTAAAACTTGACCTTGGAATAATAATGGAAATAAATGTTTGGAGGCAATTTGGAGGATGGTAAGAGGGAAATTTTCTAAGTGCACTATTTTTTCAACTTTCAAGTTCACCATTTCACTCTTCAAGCTAATAAATACCATATGAATGGGAAGTTTTTAAAAATCAGGTTTAAGAACTGTCAAAGTTATGAACGTACTTATGTGAAGCACTGAAAACAGATAATAAGACATTCAAATTAATGAAGAAAAAAACTTTCAAAGCAAAACAAAGAAAATGCAGATCATAAAACAAAAGAAGGAATGCTTTTCAAAAGAGAAAATACAATATTATGAAAACAAAAAAATACTTTTTAAAAAGGGGGATTGGTCAGTAAAACCAGAGACTGACTCTTTGAAGAGAGGAATTAAATTGACAAATTTTTTTGCCACTCTGATAACAACAAAACAGAAGACCTGATAGATAAAGTTTGAGTTGACAGAGCAAAGCTACACCTAAAAAAAGGGTTAGAAATTAGAGATTCTTACCATGCATAGTTTCATTCAATAAACACTAACATTAACCAAAATGGGTGATTATACAGGCACATATAAATTACCAAAATGATCTGAAGTAGGAGAAAACCTTAATCAGCCAATCATATTGCAATAAACTGCATAGGTTCTTGAAGATGTACCCCTAAAATAACCACCATACCCAGATGGTACTATGAATGAATTGAATCAATCATTGGAAAATTCCTTTATTATGTCAACTGCTTGAGGTCTTGGTAAATTATAGAAACTATCTAATTGATTCAAAAATGCTAACAGAAAATGCTGATTTAAAAAACCCAGAAAATTGAAAGGAAGGAAGTAGGGAAAGGGGGATAGAAAGAAGAGGTGAAGGCAAGAGGAGGGAAGAGAAGAGATGAAACAAAACACCTATAGGTCATTTTTATTTATGAATGTTGAGTTCTGTTATATAAGGCAGTTAATTTACTGACAGATCAGATTTTTCCCCTTGGACTCTGGTCGGGTAGGTCTAGGGCAGGCTGCTCTAGGACTTGTGTAGCTCTACTCTTAAATTATGGCCTTTCAGAGGTCTCGGCTAAATGCCCTCTCTGTTCAGTGAGCCCTCTCCACCCTAGCTGGTTAGAACTCCAGCATTCCCCAGCACTTTGTGACTTCAGAAAGCTCCGTTTAGCTCACAAACCCACAGTAGCCATTCTGCATCTGTCCTCGTGGGCTGTGTCAGCCAAAGGCTCAAGTGGTCACCAAAGATTTCTAGGAGATCCGTCTCTGCACTGCTTCCTTCTCTCTGTTTCTCTGGCACACGCATTTCAGCCACCCCATCAGCTCACGGGTCTCTGGGATCCACTTTCCTGTGCCACAGTTTGGAAAACTCCCTCATGCAGACAGCTGGAGTAAGTGCAGAGTTCAACTCATGTTTTCTCTTCTCTTGAGGATTAGAGCCCTGCAGTGCCTACTGTTCAATGCTTGAAAATCGCTGCTTCAAACTGGCGCAGCCACCCTGGAAAACAGTATGGAGCTTCCTCAAAAAGTTAAATTAGAACTACCCTCTGATCCAGCAATTGCACTACTAGGTATTTACCCAAAGGATACAAAAATACTGATTTGAAGGGATATAGCACCCTGATATTTATAGCAACATTGTCAACAATAGCCAAATTATGGAAAGAGCCCAAATGTCCATCGACTGATGAATGGATAAAGAAGATGTGGAAGAGGGCACCTGGGTGGCTCCAGTTGGTTAAGTGACTGCCTTCAGCTCAGGTAATGATCCCAGAGTCCCGGGATCGAGCCCCGCATCGGGCTCCCTGCCCAGCGGGGAGCCTGCTTCTCCCTCTGCCTGCCGCTCCCCCTGCTTGTGCTTTCTCTCTCTCTCTCATGAATAAATAAATAAAATCATAAAAAAAAGAAAAAGAAGATGTGGGATATATTCTGGAATATTACTCAGCCATTAAAAAGAATGAAATCTTGCCATTTGCAATGATGTGGATGGAGCTAGAGAGTATAATGTTAAGCGAAGTTAAGTTAGTCAAAGACAAATACTATATAATGTCAGTCATACTTGGAATTTTTTTAAAAGATTTTATTTATTTGACAAAGAGAGAGAGCACAAGCAGGAGGAGCTGCAGGCAGAGGGAGAGGGAGAAGCAGGCTCCCCGTTGAGCAAGGAGCCTGATGGGGGGCTCCATCCCAGTATCCCGGGATCATGACCTGAGCCGAAGGCAGCCAGTTAACTCACCAAGCCACCCAGGTGCCCCTCATATGTGGAATTTAAGAAATAAAACACATGATCATAGGGGGGAAAAAAAGAGAGAAGCAAACCAAGAAATAGACTCTTAACTATAGAGAACATACTGAGGGTTACCAGAAGGGAAATGGGTGGGGTATGAGTTAAATAGGTGATGGGGATTCAGGAGTGCATGTGCTGTGATGAGTACCAGGTGTTGTATGTAAGTATTGAATCACTATATTGCACACCTTAAACTAATATTACATTGTATGTTAACTAGCTGGAATTTAAATTAAAAAAAATAGTTGCTTCATATATTTTGACCAGTTTTATAGTTATCTACAGCAAGGGGGCAGTACAATCTCTGTTACTCTACCATGGTCAGAAATAGAAATCCATGGTCATCTTTTAATTTTAAGGGTTTTAAACCTTGATTGTAACACAAGAATAGGAAACTGAAAGTGAATAAAAGCAAAGAAATTGCTGAGTTTCAAGGTAGATGCTTCTTTATCACAAAAAGTATTCCTTAAAATATTCCTCTAAATTAAAAAAAAAAAGTAGTCATAAAAAGCATTACAAGGTTAGGGCTAATGGGTTTTTTTTTTTAACTACATATTTAGATTTTACACAGTTCCAATTGACATTCTGCTGTGAAGGATGAGGACATTGGGACTCTTCCAATTTTCCCCACCACTGGTTTGATACATAATATACATAATATATCATTTTGATCCATTATATATCATTTTCATGGTTTATAACATTTATCTTCTGTTTTGTTCATTTCTTTCCAATTCTTATGCCCTATTATTTCCTTTGTCTTATTTAATTGGTAAGACTCTCTAGTAAAATGATGAAAAGAGGCAGTGATAGTGAGCATCACCATTTTGTGCCTTATTTAACAGGAATATTTCTACAATTTCATCATTAAATACAATGTTTGCTATGGTTGTTGGTAGCTTCTCTTCATAGGTTAAGAAATAAGAATTATTTAAAATTATAAGTGAATGTTGCATTTTATCAAATGCTTTTCTGCAATTATGAGATGATCATACAATTGTTAATCTATTGATAACTTACCATGATGAATTTTATTGATATCATCTTTTAATTCCAGGCATAAATCCTATTGAAACAAGCCATATCTTTTCATATGCAACAAAAATCCATTTTTTATTTAAGATTTTTGCAATAATTTTATTGCAGTTTTTGTCTTTCTTGATATTAAGTTTATATCTGCCTTATGAAATAGTTGACTAATGTTTTTTTTATTTTTTTTTCCTATTCTTGGAATTAGATTGGGTAACATAGGGATTTACCTATTCCTTGAAAGTTTGACTAAACTTACCTGTATACAAGATTTTGGCTCAGGGTTTTTTGAAGGGAAAGACTTTTGATTGCAGCTTCAACTAACTTCATGATTAATGATTTACTCTCTTTTTCCTATTTCTTTTTAAGTTAATTTCACTAAATTATAGTCTATAAAATTATCTTTATCTAAATTTTCTAATTTAATTACATTGCATTTTAGTATTTTCTTAGGTTTCTTACATCTCTCTTTTTTTTAAATTTTATTTTATTATGTTATGTTAATCACCATACATTACATCATTAGTTTTTGATGTAGTGTTCCATGATTCCTTGTTTGCATATAACACCCAGTGCTCCATTCAATACATGCCCTCTTTACTACCCATCACCAGGCTAACCCATCGACTCACGCCCTCCCCTCTAGAACCCTCAGTTTGTTTCTCAGGGTCCATAGTTTCTCATGGTTCTTCTCCCCCTCTGATTTCCCCCCTTCACTTTTCCCTTCTTACTATCTTTTTTTTTTTAACATATAATGTATTATTTGTTTCAGAGGTACAGGTCTGTGATTCATCAGTCTTACACAATTCACAG
>NW_027865699.1:0-1847 GCF_054177405.1 Leptonychotes weddellii
CTTGGCTTCTTTCTCTCCTGCTTCATCGGAGGCTGGACTCTCCTCATTTTTAGTTTCTCCGTTTTCTGCAGGTAAGTCTTCTTTCGTTTCTTGGTTAGCCACTTCAGCCTGTTTTCCCTTTGCTCCCCTTTTCCCCTTTGTTTGCACTTTTCTGTCTGAAGATTTATCCTTTCCTGCCGCCTTTTTTGGCTTCGTTTCCTCTTTTGCAGGAGCGGGTTTAGCTGACAACCTCGCCGACCTCCTCTTGGGCTCCTCCTTGGCCGCCCCCTCGGCGGAGCTGACCTTCCTCTTGGGCATCGTGGCGGCGGGGCGGGCGCGTGCCAGGTGCCTCCCGGCCGCGGCGCGCCCAGAGCCTTCGCGAAGCTGGGCTGCCTGGCCGCTACCGCTCCTCCCGCCCGAGCCCCTTGTTCTACTTGGATATTTAATCTTAGGCAATTCAGGATAGACTTAGTCAAATTATGGTTTTCTCGGTAAACTCAGGATTCCCTCTTCTGATTTTTTTTTTTAAAAGATTTTATTTATTTATTTGATAGAGAGAGAGACAGCGAGAGAGGGAACACAAGCAGGGGGAGTGGGAGAGGGAGAAGCAGGCTTCCCGTGGGGCAGGCAGCCCGATGTGGGGCTCGATCCCAGGACCCTGGGATCATGACCTGAGCCAAAGGCAGATGCTTAACGACTGAGCCACCCAGGCGCCCCTCCCTCTTCTGATTTTGTATCTCAATTGTGAGGAAGTTATAATACATCAAGGCATGAAGAAGAGAATGCACCTGGGCTGCTGTCTGCCCAGACCGACATCTGGTGAGATGTACTATTCTAACTGATCCCTGGGCTCTGTGACTTTTCCACTGTGGCATCTACTGAGGCATCTGGGTTGCCATTGGTCTTTAGTTGCTATAATCCATTGGTACACACTTCAGCCATTGAGATATCTCAACCCAGGGGATGTGATGAACATGTGAGCTCTCTTTTAACAACCCCATGCCTCTTGAGGGCAAAATTAAGCTATCTTCTATTCCATAAGGGGGCCAAAGGAAACTCTGTGGAGCTTTCTCAGGCACCTCCCTATAGACATTCCCAAGGCATCATCTCTACCCACTGTCATCTTGCTGAGGTAGTGCCCCATGTAAGGTTTGCCTCTTGCCTAGTCTCTAGTCGGAAAGTGGGGCACTGGTCTCCTCTTCGTTCAAAGCCCCAAACCTATCTGGGATTCATTGCCCCTCACCCTCTCCCAAGAGTTTTGGCCCTGGTGGTGATGGCCAGAGGGCAGGATCTTTTTTCAAAGACTCACAATCTAACTCCAGGGTTCTCCTCTCATATCTCAGACTTTTCTCTTGTACGTTTCTATCCCTTTTAAACTGCTTTGGCCAATCTCACATGCTTTCAAGTTTATTGTGTATGGTACAAATACCACCAATAACATCATGATTTTACTTGATACTTGAAAGTCAGGCTTTTGAGGCTCAAAAATAACCTTTTGCTTCATCTTTGCTGCAAGTTTCAGAAGTCTACTTTAAAACTCAGTAGCTGAGAGAGCTTGTTTGGAGGTTCTAGCAGGGGAGCGCAGCTACTCGTATACCCTTGACCGAAGAACGGTCCTCCTCTATCGGGGAAGGTCGTCCTCTTCGACCGAGCGCGCAGCTTCGGGAGGGACGCACATGGAGCGGTTCCTCAAAAAGTTGAAAATAGAGCTACCATACGATCCAGCAATTGCCCTACTGGGTATTTACCCCAAAGATACAAAAGTAGGGATCCGAAGGGGTACGTGCACCCCGATGTTTATAGCAGCAATGTCCACAATAGCCAAACTGTGGAAAGAGCCAAGATGTCCATCGACAGATGAATGGATA
>NW_027865700.1:0-253 GCF_054177405.1 Leptonychotes weddellii
CCGTGAGCCGAAATCTTGCCGTCTGTTTCCTCCAGGCTCAAGAAAGTTCGGCCCGGCCTGGCCCTCGGTGTTGGTCCCCATTCAGCAGGTGTTCCGGCCACGAGAAGATTCTCCTCTGATGGGCAGAGCGGTTCAGAGTGAGAACACAGGATCCGCATTAGAGGGACAGTGTGAGGGTAAGTTCTAGAACATTCCGGCCACTTTCAAATTGCTGACCCAGTCACACAGCCTCTCCTTTGGTGGTCCCTTCATC
>NW_027865701.1:0-253 GCF_054177405.1 Leptonychotes weddellii
AATGATGAGCACATATGTGAGGCTGGGGTTTGCTTCTCCGTGAGAAGCATTGAGCTGGAGTGGAAAGAAGTCGCTGGGTCTTATGACTCCCTGTGTGAGCAGGTCTGAGCCTGGCAGGGTAGTCGGATCAGATAGCTGAGAGGTTGTGACGCCGTGGTGGTGGACCATCGCTCACGATGGGCAGGCCAGCTTGCTCCAGGGACAGGGACTGGGCTCTCCTCCCTGGCCAGCCCTCCTGCTGCAGATGTGATCA
>NW_027865702.1:0-253 GCF_054177405.1 Leptonychotes weddellii
TGGCCCTCTGTTTTCCTTCACATCTCCCCCCAACCCTTCTCCCCGGCCCAGTCCCCTCCTGAGGCAGTCTCCGAGGGGCTTGGTTGAACCCAGGAGAGACAGCGCCAGCGAGACAGTAGCCCCTGAATCCTTCCGGCAGCATAACCAAGGAAGCTAGAAGGCTGCTGTTTGGGGGCCCACAGCCCCGGCCCAAGGGTCCCTGCTATAAGGTCAGAGATCTCTGTTTCCTCTGCCCCATAGCAGGAGAGCCCAG
>NW_027865703.1:0-253 GCF_054177405.1 Leptonychotes weddellii
TTGCATAAGCTCAACAGGAATCTGTTCTTCTTGTAAGTGGACATCGTGGAAACGTTGGTTATTTTACCAAGGTTTTGCCTGGAATGTCCTATTTGAGAGCGGCATGCACAGACTCAGATCTGACCAAACAGCTTTAAGGAACTAAGGTTGACTTTAGGAAACCTGAAGCCTTAAAAAAGGCCTTTGGGAATGATGGCCTAATACCTTGCTTACAGAGTTCCCAGCAGCCTCACCAGGTGAGTCAAGAATGTCA
>NW_027865704.1:0-253 GCF_054177405.1 Leptonychotes weddellii
TGTTTTGTAGTAATAGTAACTGGCATTTTATCACTTAAAAAAAAATACTGTGTTGGGCGCCTGGGTGGCTCAGTTGGTTAAGCGACTGCCTTCGGCTCAGGTCATGATCCTGGAGTTCCGGGATCGAGTCCCACATCGGGCTCCCTGCTCGGCGGGGAGTCTGCTTCTCCCTCTGACCCTCCTCCCTCTCATGCTCTCTGTCTCTCATTCTCTCTGTCTCAAATAAATAAATAAAATCTTTAAAAAAAAAAAA
>NW_027865705.1:0-253 GCF_054177405.1 Leptonychotes weddellii
AATGATGTAATGTAGGGGATTAACATAAGAATAAAAAAAAATGACCAAATTAAAGGGTGAATTCTGATTGATTTTTGTGCTCCCTCAAAACTTCATCATGGCCACCTTTAAGAAATGTCACCAGGTACAAGAAAATTAATAGTTAAATCACCAATATCTACATCTCTGGGAGGAGGGGGGCTGAACGATCCAGACACTGGGGTCAGTACCTTTGCAGGGTTTCTTAACTTGGGGACTGGTGAACTTGGATGGG
>NW_027865706.1:0-253 GCF_054177405.1 Leptonychotes weddellii
GATTATTCCATAAATTCTGCTTTCTCTTATATAATTAGCTTAAAATAAATACTATGCATAATTTTTATATGAGAAAGGTGACTTGTATTTAATATTTCTGGATATTACTTTTAAATCAATCTTAGAACCTTTAATAATATGCACAATCTGAGCTTTTAATTTGCTCCTTTATCCTATGCCATGAAAAAAATGACAATATTATTTTTAAATTCCAAAAGGGAGGTGATCATGAGGTTATGTTTACTGTCTAAAT
>NW_027865707.1:0-253 GCF_054177405.1 Leptonychotes weddellii
TACTAATTTCACCTTTGAAATACAAGTATCTTTTTTTCTTGCTTTTTCAAGGTAATACTTGTTTAAATTTTTTATAATAAAAGTTAGACAGTCCTTTCAGATATCTGACGAGATGTTCAGAAATAGACCCTTAATTTTTCACAAGTCTGGGGGTAAATGTGCACGTGTATTAAATGCTGTGTATACACAGATACGTGGCCCTTTACATATTCATGTATAGGTATATGGACATAATTTTGTGTGAATGCTTCTG
>NW_027865708.1:0-253 GCF_054177405.1 Leptonychotes weddellii
CTTGAGCCAAAATCAAGAGTTGGATGCTTAACTGGCTGATCCACCCAGGTGCTCCTCAGTCATTTTTAATCTATGGATTTTTCCTCCATCTCTCTCTCTCTCTCTTTGGTGCAATTTATTTGTAAAAGAACTAGGTCATTTTTCCTGAAGGGTTTCCCATAGTTTGGATTTTGCAGATCTAGCCTGTTATATTAGGGTTTAGGGTATTTATTTGTCTCTTGTCTTTCTTGTAAACTGGTAGTTTGATCCAAAG
>NW_027865709.1:0-253 GCF_054177405.1 Leptonychotes weddellii
TGGCTTGAGCATGCAGCAGATTAAAATCTCATGGATTTATAGATTATTGGAATTGAATGATCTATAGATCTTTTTGTCCAACATTGTTATTTAATACATATGCCCATTAAGGCAATAGGAGTTTAAAGGGTTTACTCAAAAACGTAGAGCTTCTGAGTGACAGAGCTGGGAATCACAACCTGGTGTATCTCATGCAGTTTGGAAGCCTTTCTATATAATCAAACCATGTGAACCTTACTTTAATGCAATTGTG
>NW_027865710.1:0-1847 GCF_054177405.1 Leptonychotes weddellii
CGCCGAGCAGGGAGCCTGATGCGGGGCTCGATCCCAGGACCCTGAGATCATGACCTGAGCCAAAGGCAGACGCTTAATGACTGAGCCACCCAGGCACCCCTGGATTATGCCTTTTGTATTTTATCTAAAAAGTCATTGCCAAGGTCATCTAGGGTTTCTCCTATATTACCTTCTGAGAATTTTATAGTTTTCTATTTCATATTTAGGTCTATGACCTATTCTGAGTTAATTTTTGTGAAGGATGTAGGACCTATGTCTAGATTCCTTTTTTGGATGTAGATGTCCAGTTGTTCCAGCACCATTTGTTGAAAAAACTACTTTTTTTCCACAGTATTGCCTTTGCTTTTTGTCAAAGGTCAGTTGATTATATTTATGTGGATCCATTTCTGGGTTCTCTATTCTGTTCCATTTATTTATTTCTCTATTCCTTTGCCAATACCACACTGTCTTGATTATAGCTTTATAATAAGTCTTTATAATATAGTTTCAGCCTTCCAACTTTATTCTTCTCCTTCAATACTGTGTTAGCTATTCTGAGTTTTTTACCTCTCCTTATAAACTTTAGAATCAGTTCATCAATATCCACAAAATGGGATTGCATTGAATCTCTAGATCAAGCTGGGAAGAACTGACATCTTGACAATGTTGAATCTTCTTATCCATGAACATGGAATATCTCTCCAATTATTTACTTCTTTGTTTTCTTTCATCAGTGTCTTGTGGTTTCCTCATATAAATATTATACATATTTTATTAGATTTATACCTAAGTATAAATTTAATTTGGGGGAGTGCAAATGTAAATGGTACTGTTTTTAAATTTCAAACTCCACTTGTTTGTTGCTGGTATGTAGGAAAATGATGGACTTTTCTACATTAACACTGTATTCTATAGCCTTGACATAATTGCTTGTTGGTTTTAGAAGGGTTTTTTGTTGTTGTTGTTGTTAATTCATTTGGACTTTCTACATAGATGATCTTGTCACCTGCAAATGAAGACAGGTTTCTTTCTTTCTTTCCAATTGATATCTCTCTTATTTCCCTTTCTAGTCTCATTGCATTTGCTAGGAATTTTAGTATGATGTTGAAAAGCAGTGGTGAGTGAGGACATCTTTGCCTTTCTCCTGATTTTAGTGGGAAAGCTGCAAGTTTCTCACCATTAGGTCAATGCTAGCTGTAGGTTTTTTGTTGATAGACTTTATCAGGTTGAGGAAATTCCCCTCTAAGTTTACTGAGAGTTTTATCATAAATAGGTGTTTGCATCTTTTAAAAGAAGATGACACAGGCATCTTTATGCCCTTATTTAAGCAAGACATAATACCAATAAACATTAAAGAAAAGATTGTAAGTTCAACTAGATGAGAATAAATAACTTCTGTTCCTCAAATGACACTATAAAGTGAAAAGACGTAGCATAATCTACAGAGAAGATATTCACGACATAAAACCAAAAAGGCTTAGCACCTAGAATATATAAAGAACTTGGGTTAATCAATATGAAAAAGATAACTCAATAGAAAAAAATAGCCAAAGATATGAACAGACATTCAGAGAGCTTGCAACAGAAAAGGATAATAAACATGTAAAGAGGCACTCCATCTCACTCATAAGTAAGAAAATGAAAATATCCAGGCTATAGTGGAACAGGGGCATACACCGGCTGGATTGGTGAAAAATAACACTGTGGACAATACAATTCAAAGGCAACTCCAACACTGCTCATGGGAGTGTGAAGTTTACCACTCTGTAAAACAACTTGGTGTTCTCTTACGAAGTCAGACATCGGCCCGCTCCAAACCCAGCAATCCACCGCAAGGCAGACACCCCAGAGTATCCCTGGCACGTGTC
>NW_027865711.1:0-253 GCF_054177405.1 Leptonychotes weddellii
CTAACAGGTTTAGTTTTTTAAGAAACTACCAAATTGTTTTCCAGAGTGGCTGTGTCATTTTACACTCCCACTAGCCATGTATCATTTATCCAATCTCTAAAACCATACCAGCATCTGGTATCAATGCTCTTTTTATTTAACTATTCTGATAAGTGCCTGTGACTCTCCTTTAAGGATAAAGGTGAAAATAAGAGGAAGACCTGCCTAAAATCAAAGGTACCACTGGAAAGTTTAACTCAGCCACGTAAGTTTT
>NW_027865712.1:0-253 GCF_054177405.1 Leptonychotes weddellii
ACTCACTCATCCTTTTAGAAAACATTTCTAGCCTCTCCAAGGGGCTAGTCCATGGCAGGCTCCCTGCGGGAATCACAACCCGCCCTGGCTTGGGGTCCGTTTGGGTGGATCAGGTGGACACAGGGAAGAGGAATGGGGCAGGGGGCAGTGGGCCTGCAGAGGAGGGACAGTTCACTTTCAGCTGGGGGTGGGATGCGGTGGGGTGCCAGTAGGCGACCCAGGGAAGGTCCACCCAGAGCTAAGCCTAGAAGGG
>NW_027865713.1:0-253 GCF_054177405.1 Leptonychotes weddellii
GTGGATTTTTATTTTATCAAGGGGTTTATGATCTCATTTTTTAACACTGATGCTCAAATTGTCCCAAATTTGGCCAGTGGGAGCCCTTCAAGCTGGCTCTCTGTCCTTCCACCTGTTCTCATCATTCTTTGAGCATTTCCTTACTTTCTGACCCCCCCCGCCCCCCCCCGCCCCCCGCCAAAAAAAAAGGATGTTCCAGGCTCTTCTTGTATCTTCTCTGTCCCCTCTCCCCTGGAATCAGCCGTTTTCTCTA
>NW_027865714.1:0-253 GCF_054177405.1 Leptonychotes weddellii
CAAGCAGGGGGAGTGGGAGAGGGAGAAGCAGGCTTCCCGCAGAGCAGAGAGCCTGATGCGGGGCTCGATCCCAGGACGCTGGAATCATGACCTGAGCCAAAGGCAGACGCTTAACGACTGAGCCACCCAGGCGCCCCAAAAGAATAATCTTTTCTTGAGATTCCATAATCACGAGGAATGGGGGAGAGACTATCTAAAAAATTATGACAGACTTTGAAATGTACCAAAGAGGGGGGCCTGGGTGACCCAGTCG
>NW_027865715.1:0-253 GCF_054177405.1 Leptonychotes weddellii
CTGGGACCATGCCCGATTCCTCCTCCTGCCAATCATTTACCAACCAGCAGAAGCCACCCATGGCTGGACTACAGGGACTGCCAGAAGATACTTCAACGTCCCCAGTTACTGGCATGTCCCAGGCTCCTCATGTCATTAATCCAGTGATGGCAAATCACTACATCCGAGAGACAGCCCTTATCTGCTTTCCACAGGAACTTCAAATAATGCCCAACACAGGCACGCCTGTGCCACGCCCCCAGCAGCCTTCCAA
>NW_027865716.1:0-253 GCF_054177405.1 Leptonychotes weddellii
TTTGCCCTATGCTATGGGGGACCCACAGAATTAGCATGCACCACGTGTGCTGCAACACTGCCGAGATTTGACGAAGACCGCTGTCCACCCCCAGAGTCCTTAAATGGCACAGTTTGGGAGCTGTCTCAACATCCGGACCATACCCTTCAGGAGGCACCCGGCATGCTGATATCCTTCGAAAAATCTTTTTTTTTTTTTTTTAAGATTTTATTTATTTATTTGAGAGAGAGAGACTGAGAGAGAGAGCACATGA
>NW_027865717.1:0-253 GCF_054177405.1 Leptonychotes weddellii
CAAAGGAAAAATGAAAGAAGGCTATGGCTGTAGTCCAAAAAATGATCTAAGATTATCTCGATAAATTGTAAAAAAACCATAATCACGTTATGAAAGTATGGAAAAACAAAAATATCCTAACATAGAAATAAAGTTCCTCCGAGGCTGTCAGGAGGAGATGCTTGCAACCTGATCCTGTGTCTGTGTCTCCTCATTCGCCGACGCCGTCCTTTCCTACGAGAGACCCACCCCGGCTGGAGCTGGACTCCGGCAG
>NW_027865719.1:0-253 GCF_054177405.1 Leptonychotes weddellii
TGTGCAAAGTACTATCACTACAACAAAGAACAGGACACTCTTCATCTTTGACAGTCTTATGGTGTATAACAAAACAAAATAAAACACTCTCTCAGCTTCTTTCTCTATTATGAAAAATAAACACTGATGGCCTAAACTTCACCAACCACTTGCTCCTCAGTTGCTTTCAGTTGTGCTTATAGATCAACTATGTATCTAAAAAGACTATTAAATGTATAAATACACATGCACACACACACATACACACAGAGAC
>NW_027865720.1:0-253 GCF_054177405.1 Leptonychotes weddellii
GGCATCCTACCCAGATAAAGCTGATGTTAAATTTGACTTTTGATTGCCTTTCTGAACCTAAGATGAATACTCTGTTTGAATTTTTTAAAATTATCACAGACTTTTCCTAAGCAGCATCCTGATTTCATTAATTCTTGTCTCTTTTCTATTTCAGGCCTTCCAGAGATTAGCCCAGCTTATTAAAGAATCTTTATGAAGAAATCAAACTCTTTATGAAGAAATCAGAATCTTCCATGGGTTTTTCACATAAATT
>NW_027865721.1:0-1847 GCF_054177405.1 Leptonychotes weddellii
CAAGAAATATTGAAAGGGGTCCTCTAAGCAAAGAGAGAGCCTAAAAGTAACCAGAAAGGAACAGAGACAATATACAGTAACAGTCACCTTACAGGCAATACAATGGCACTAAATTCATATCTTTCAATAGTTACCCGGAATGTAAATGGGCTAAATGCCCCAATCAAAAGACACAGGGTATCAGATTGGATAAAAAAAGAAGACCCATTGATATGCTGTCTGCAAGAGACTCATTTTAGACTCCAGATTTAAAGTGAGGGGGTGGAAAACCATTTACCATGCTAATGGACATCAAAAGAAAGCTGGAGTGGCAATCCTTATGTCAGACAAATTAGATATTAAAGCAAAGACTATAATAAGAGATGAGGAAGGACACTATATCCTACTTAAAGGGTCTGTCGAACAAGAAGATCTAACAATTTTAAATATCTATGCCCCTAACATGGGAACAGCCAATTATATAACCCAATTAATAACAAAATCAAAAAACACATTGACAATAAATACAATAGTAGTAGGGGACTTTAACACCCCCCTCAGTGAAATGGACAGATCATCTAAGCAAAAGATCAACAGGGGAAAAAAGGCTTTAAATGACACACTGGACCAGATGGACTTCACAGATATATTCAGAACCTTCCATCCCAAAGTAACAGAATACACATTCTTCTCTAGTGCCCATGGAACATTCTCTAGAATAGATCACATCCTGGGTCACAAATCAGGTCTCAAGTGGTACCAAAACATTGGGATCATTCCCAGCATATTTTCAGACAACGATGCTTTGAAACTAGAACTCAATCACAAGAGGAAAGTAGGAAAGAACTCACATACATGGAGGCTAAAGAGCATCCTACTAAAGAATGAATGGGTCAACCAGGAAATTAAAGAAGAATTAAAAAAATTCATGGAAACAAATGAAAATGAAAACACAACTGTTCAAAATCTTTGGGAGGCAGCAAAGGCGGTCCTAAGAGGAAAGTATATAGCAAAACAAGCCTTTCTCAAGAAACAGGAAAGGTCTCAAATACACAACCTAACCCTACACCTGAAGGAGCTGGAGAAAGAACAGCAAATAAAGCCTAAACCCAGCAGGAGAAGAGAAATAATAAAGATCAGAGCAGAAACCAATGAAATAGAAAATAAAAGAACAGTAGAACAAATCAACGAGACTAGGAGCTGGTTCTTTGAAAGAATTAAAAAGATGGATAAACCCCTAACCAGACTTATCAAAAAGAAAAGAAAAGGGACCCAAATAAAATCACGAATGAAAGAGGAGAGATCACAACCAACAGCAAAGAAATACAAACAATTATAAGAACATATTATGAGCAACTATATGCCAGCAAATTAGACAATCTGGAAGAAATGGATGCATTCCTAGAGATGTATAAACTACCAAAACTGAACCAGGAAGAGATAGAAAACCTGAACAGACCCATAACCAGTAAGGAAGTTGAAGCAGTAATCAAAAATCTCCCAACAAACAAGAGCCCAGGGCCAGATGGCTTCCCAGGGGAATTCTACCAAACATTTAAAGAAGAATTAATACCTATTCTTCTGAAACTGTTCCAAAAAATAGAAATGGAAGGATAACTTCCAAACTCATTTTATGAGACCAGCATTACCTTGATCCCAAAACCAGACAAAGATCTCATCAAAAAGGAGAATTACAGACCAATATCCCTGATGAACATGGATGCAAAAATTCTCACTAAAATACTAGCCAATAGGATCCAATAGTACATTCAAAGGATTATTCACCACAACCGAGTGGGATTTATTCCTGGGCTGCAAGGGTGGTTCGACATCCGCAAATCAATCAATGTGATACAATACATTAATAA
>NW_027865722.1:0-253 GCF_054177405.1 Leptonychotes weddellii
GGGATTGAGGGGGATGCTGGGCTGGGAAACCTGTGGAGCTGGACTCCTCATTACACGGAAGAGGCTGCCCTTTGGTCCTCCATGCAGAGTCTGGGCCCTGAGGATGAGTCAGAACAGCAAAGCTCTCCAAGTCACCGCAGAGCAGTTAGTGAAGATGAGTCCTCGCTCCCTTGCCTCCCACCTGCCCAACCAGGAAACTTAGTAGTGTGCTCACCAGAGACCTCCTGTGGTCTCAGCATTGACTTCTATGTTT
>NW_027865723.1:0-253 GCF_054177405.1 Leptonychotes weddellii
GAACCGGCATGAAAATAGATGTTGGTGATGCTATGCAAAATTCTGCTTGCCCTCTGGTGTCTGCAGAATACGTCCACTTGCAGAGCTAAAGGGTGGCAAGTCAGTGACCGGATCTGCGAGAGGAGGCCTGCACGTGCACCTTCTCATTCTCGAGCAAATGCCCAACTACCAAATACAACTTTCTCTCTTCCTTGAAATAAGGGAACAAGGACTGAGAACTGTTTTTTCAACTTAGAACCTCGTGGGGAAAATA
>NW_027865724.1:0-253 GCF_054177405.1 Leptonychotes weddellii
CATGTGATACACGTGTTGTAAATGGCACATGGAATAAAGTGGTACACATCGTGTCAATATCAACTTTTGGATTTGAATATTGTTCTATAGTTACATAAGAAGTAATCACTGGGAGGAACTGGGTCAATGACATACAGGCCTTCACTATTTTTGCAGCTTCTTGTGAATCTATAATCATTTCAAAGTGAAAGTCTAAAAAAATGATTGAGCAGAGTTAATCTTGACTTGCATAATAGTGGGTTTTTTTTTTTTT
>NW_027865725.1:0-253 GCF_054177405.1 Leptonychotes weddellii
TCTCCCTCTCTCTCCCTCTGCTTGTGCTCTCTCTGTCAAATAAATAAAATCTTTAAAAAAAAAAAAAAAGTCCATACTATCCAAAGCCACCTATAGATACCATCTATAGCCCTCTGTAGCCATCAAAATTCCAATGGCATTTTAAAAATAGAAAAAACAATCCTAATATTCATATGGAACCACAGAAGACCCTGGTAACAAAGGAGCCAAGAATACTCAATGGGGAAAAGATAGTCTCTTCAATAAATGGTGT
>NW_027865726.1:0-253 GCF_054177405.1 Leptonychotes weddellii
AAAGAAAGATTAGATTAAAATAAATTGTGATCCATTCATCTGTTCAACATTTATTCTTATGTTCAGAGAGGTGAGGCCATCTATTGACCTGCTTCCAACACAGCTCATAGACCAAGGGCTCTTCCAACCCAGACCAACGTGCCTTGTGAGCTCATCAAAGAGATGCCAACAGGTGGTCCTGGAAGGTCCAGAAGAGCCCAATTCTGTCCCTGTCCACTTATAAGGATGGGCTCAACCCCACACCTGCAAACTT
>NW_027865727.1:0-253 GCF_054177405.1 Leptonychotes weddellii
AGAGACAGCGAGAGCAGGAACACAAGCAGGGGGAGTGGGGGAGGGAGAAGCAGGCTTCCCACTGAGCAGGAAGCCCGATGTGGGACTTGATCCCAGGACCCTAGGATCATGACCTGAGCCGAAGGCAGACGCTTAACGACTGAGCCACCCAGGCACCCTAAGGAGGGATTTCTGCCTTAAGTTTCCCACGGTCTCTGCGCTCATCAGGCAGTGCTGGGACTCTGTCTTCTCATCTTCCTCAGCCCCTGCCCTG
>NW_027865728.1:0-253 GCF_054177405.1 Leptonychotes weddellii
ATAGCTATAATTTCCGTAACTCAAAGTGTTTGAACAGGAAGCATTTTCTCATCTAGTCTCTTGAATTGCAATTGGTTAATAAAGGAACTAGTGATTGTGGATTATAAAATATTTGTGCTATAGTTTAAGATATGCACATCTTTTATATATCCTTGATCAAAATTTATTCTCCCAACAGCCATATAAATTAAGTGGAACAGGGAATATCATCCCCACTCCACAAGTGACATTTAAGAATGCAAAATAGTTTCTT
>NW_027865729.1:0-253 GCF_054177405.1 Leptonychotes weddellii
ACTGACTGGTGATTCTGGAGCTTTCATTTGATAAACCATTCATATTTCTTTCTTTTTTTTTTTTTTTTTTAAAGATTTTATTTATTTATTTGACACAGAGAGAGACAGTGAGGGAGGGAACACAAGCAGGGGGAGTGAGAGAGGGAGAAGCAGGCTTCCCGCCGAGCAGGGAGCCCGATGCGGGGCTCGATCCCAGGACGCTGAGATCATGACCTGAGCCGAAGGCAGTCGCTTAACCAACTGAGCCACCCAG
>NW_027865730.1:0-253 GCF_054177405.1 Leptonychotes weddellii
AAAAAAAAAAAAAAAAAAGAACAATTCCTAAGCAGCACATAAGTAATCAGTCGTATATTGCCTTCCTTCATCTACTTCTCCCTGGGAGAACCATCTCTCCTGTGAACACGGAGCCCACACATCCGTCATTCTTGCATCATGAGATTTTCTGCCAGGACCTTTGTGGGATTTGGGGCTGAGGAGTTGATACTGGACTTCCACGGACCACAGAGTTGATTTTGAGCTCTGTATTTAACACATTTGGACAAATGAT
>NW_027865731.1:0-253 GCF_054177405.1 Leptonychotes weddellii
CTCCAGAGTTCCACACAGGCCCCTGCAAAGAACAGGTGCTCTATTGGAACAAAAAAAAAAATACCATTTATCTGGTGTTTATTATTTCCCAGGCATTTGTTATTTGCCAAGCACTTTATGTATACTAAGTCATGCAATTCCCACAGCATCCTTATGAGGGAAGGTTCAATTATTTCCCCTACTTTAAAGAGGAGGACACAAGGCTCAGGGATACAAAGTCACTTGCCTGGAAGGCCATACAGCTCATAAGTGA
>NW_027865732.1:0-1847 GCF_054177405.1 Leptonychotes weddellii
GGCTGCCCCAGGACAATGCTCTGCCAGCATCCCCGACCCCCTCTCCTGGCACCTCTGCACAGGTTGTGGTTTGGCCCTGGAGGTCTACATTGGCCAGGGACAGCCTGAGCTGAGCTTCAGATAATGAGAAAGCTCCATGTTTGCCTGAGGCATGACAAGTCATGCAACAGAATCTCAATCTAGTTAGTACTCCATCCCAGCTGTGCCCTCACTGTATATTTAGGGCTGCTAAGGAGAGCCAGTCTTGATAGGTCTGCTTCTCTCCCTCATCCTCCTTTAAGGGGCATTACTAAGATTTCTTTCTGACAAAAATTTCTGTGTAATTTTATAAGTATTCAACCACTTCACAAGTTTGCTTAAAACTGTACCAAACTGGGCGCCTGGGTGGCTCAGTCGTTAAGCGTCTGCCTTCGGCTCAGGTCATGATCTCAGGGTCCTGGGATCGAGTCCCGCATCGGGCTCCCTGCTCCGTGGGAAGCCTGCTTCTCCCTCTGCCTCTCTCTCTCTCTCTGTCTCTAATGAATAAATAAGTAAAATCTTTAAAAAAAAAACTGTACCAAACTATATTTGAATATGTTTTCAAAAGTCATCTGTGGTAGCTTAACTCCAAAGTGACTGCCATCAATTCCTACCCTCCCTGCAGGTACATGCCACTCTTCTTCCATCAGGAAGTGTAATCTAGGCTGGTTGTTACTGCTTTCAGTAACAGAATATGGTAGAAGTGACACTGTGCCAGCTCTGGGCCCTGGCCTTGAAGGGACTGATAGCTTTCCTTCCTACTCTTGGAGCCCTGAGTGCCATGGAAGAAATCTAGGCCACTTCACTGGGGAGAGGCCATGTGGAAGAGCATAGAGACACCAGACATGTGTGAAGAAGCCCTGTTAAATGTCCAGCCCACTGAAGCCTTCAGATAACTTTAGCCCCTGCCTCCACTTGACTGCATGAGATCAGAAACTAGAACTGCCAAGTTCAGCTCATTCAGCCCACAGAATCATGAATGTCAATAAATTATTTTAAGTCTCTCAATTTTGGATCAGTCTGTTCCATAGCAACAGATAACTTTTAATCCAGTAATTCTGGGAATCCAGAAAAAATTCTGAAATACGGACCAAGATTCATGAACAAAGATGTTTAGTATATCACTGATGCTCACTATAAAAAAGTAGAAAAAAATAGTACAATAGTCAAGTAAACTGTATATATAATTTATTATGTAGCTATTTAACGCCTAAGAAGAGTTTTTAATATCATAAAATGCTTAAAATGTATGTATCCCCAAAAAAGGAAAGAAAGAAAAGAAACTGAGTTCCCTAAATTATACATAATCTATGATCACATAATAGACATATATAAAGAGATGACTGAAAGTAAATTGGCCAAAATGTTAGCATTTTTAACCGAGTGGCAGGTATGGGATAATTGTTATTTTCTTCTTTATACTTCCCTGGATTTTCCAAATTTTCTACAATGGACATTTTTTTTTTATTTTTCTGATCATAAAAGTAACACATGCCTATTCTAAGGTAAAAAAAAATTCAAAGGATCATAAAAATAAAGTGATAGTCAACCCAAGCCTACCTTGTAGAAGATAACCACTGTCAACATTTTGGCATTAACATTTAGTATTTACTTTCTTCTGTACATTTCTATATGTAAATGCATTTTAAAATAGGCAACAATACTGTACATGCTGCCTTGTCCTAATCACTACTTCCCCTGATTTCATGAAGATTTTGGGACTAAGGATGGTGGGATTGCTTCAGTGGAGGGCAGGAGTGAAGGGAAGGGGGAAGCTCTAGAGAGGTATAAGCAGGGCAGAGGAATATACGAGGGAGATGAAGGAGGAG
>NW_027865733.1:0-253 GCF_054177405.1 Leptonychotes weddellii
AACAGGGAGGACAAGATCCGTGGTTTCAGATCTTCATCAGTGGTCACTGTTTCACCAACCAAAGTGTATACGGGCCCCCAAGTTCTCAGATACCAAAGAGCAGGGTGACCCCACCTGCCCGTCACACAGCTCCTTCTGGGGAGGCCCTGGCTGAGGGAGCCTAGCGAGTCCACCCCAGCTTCCCATGTCAGAACACGGAGCGGTCCCCTGCGCCCACGTGTGGACCCGTGGATTTTAAATGTCCTTGTTTTCA
>NW_027865734.1:0-253 GCF_054177405.1 Leptonychotes weddellii
ACCCCCGAGCCTTTGCCGCTTCCATGCACTGAAGCCCATGCTGCCGGGCTGCCAGAGTACCTGCTGAAAATGCAAAGTCCACTCAAGTCCATCTGGGAGACAGTCTTTTACTGATGGCTGATAAGGAGCCAGCAGACAAATTCTCTTTCTCCAATGAACTATTGCAAAGGATAGCCTGGATGGAGGTGTCCCACATGGCAAAGCAGGTACCCTGCCGAGTGTTTGGCTGAGTCTCTTCATGGCTCATGGTGAA
>NW_027865735.1:0-253 GCF_054177405.1 Leptonychotes weddellii
GTCTGATAGGACCTCTGTAGGAAAAGCTCAAGAAGGGCAGGATTTCATCGAGCGCTTCTCCCAGATTGTCAAGGTGCTGACCGAGGATGGCATGGGCCACCCAGAGACAGGAAATGCAATTGTTCGAGGAGGTCTTGGAGTATGATGTTATTGAAGGCAAATACCAGCAGACTTTGACAGTGCTGATAGCATTTCAGGAACTGGGGAAGCCAAGGAAGCAGGATGCTGATAGCCTCTGGTGGGCCCTGATTAT
>NW_027865736.1:0-253 GCF_054177405.1 Leptonychotes weddellii
TATATATATACAATGGAATATTATGCAGCCATCAAAAGGAATGAGTTTTTTGTTTTGTTTTGTTTTTAAGATTTTTATTTATTTGACAGAGAGACACACCATGAGAGAGGGAACACAAGCAGGGAGAGTGGGAGAGGGAGAAGCAGGCTTCCCGCTGAGCAGGGAGCCCAATGCGGGGCTCGATCCCAGGACCCCGGGATCACGACCCGAGCCGAAGGCAGATGCTTAACGACTGAGCCACCCAGGTGCCCCT
>NW_027865737.1:0-253 GCF_054177405.1 Leptonychotes weddellii
TCCACAGACAGGGTAACCCCCAATGGGGAGGGCTTAGGTAGAACCCTTTTCCTGGCCCAGGTCCTGCCTGCTCCCTAGGTTCTCACTCCTGTCACTCCAGTAGCCAGGCCCTCTCCATGTCCACATCCTGTCTCAAGGGCAATTGTTAGCCTGAGGGTCACAGGCGTGGTCTGTTGTGTGGGGCTGCCCCGCCCTTGGACCCTCCTGGGACTGATCTCTGTGTGGACTGTTGTAGCCTCAGGACATGGGCACA
>NW_027865738.1:0-253 GCF_054177405.1 Leptonychotes weddellii
AAAAAACAAACAAACCTTCCTTCAGATAATAGTTTTCTGGCCCTGAGTCATGGGCTGTCATGAATAAGTTCTGTGCATGATACTAGTACCAAGTTCACTAAGCCTTCCAATCACAAGGAAACAAGAAAATCAGGAGTTGTAGGTTGCTAACATCTCTATTCTATAAGCAAGCAACCCATTTTTAGTAACATATAGGACAATTATTCAATGAAATATTTTCTAAAAGTTGCATGCTTTATTAATTTTACAGAAA
>NW_027865739.1:0-253 GCF_054177405.1 Leptonychotes weddellii
GTATGCACATGTGGAAAATACTTTAAATATGCATATATAGTGGTGATAAAATACGCCCTTCAGTAATAGAATTAGAGTTTATGCATATGTGTAAAAGTATTAGGCTATATGCTTCCATGCCTTCCCATTGGTTCTTATTGTCTGTGAAAATAGACAATATTTGTTTTCTAGGCTTAAAACTCATTGTCAGTATTTATCGTTTTTTTTTTTTTTAAGATTTTATTTATTTATTTGAGAGAGAGAATGAGAGACA
>NW_027865740.1:0-253 GCF_054177405.1 Leptonychotes weddellii
AAAACTTTCCATCTCTGTGTCTTTACTTCATTTATAGTGCTTACCAAAATCTATTTAGTATGCTATAAGCTAAAAAAGCTTCGCAAGAGAAGATGCTTCATAAGTGCTATTGTGGTGAGCACTGTGAATTGTGTAAGACTGTTGAATCACAGACCTGTACCTCTGAAACAAATAATACATTATATGTTAAAAAAAAAAAGAAGAAGATAGCAGGAGGGGAAGAATGAAGGGGGGGAAATCGGAGGGGGAGATG
>NW_027865741.1:0-253 GCF_054177405.1 Leptonychotes weddellii
TTTTTTTTTTTTTTAAAGATTTTATTTATTTATTTGACAGAGAAAGACACAGCGAGAGAGGGAACACAAACGGGGAGTGGGAGAGGGAGAAGCAGACTCCCTGCCGAGCAGGGAGCCCGATGCGGGACTCGATCCCGGGACTCCAGGATCATGACCTGAGCCGAAGGCAGTCGCTTAACCAACTGAGCCACCCAGGCGCTCGTGGCTGGAGCTTTTATACAAACTGCTTGTAGGATCTCTGACTTGAATTGTT
>NW_027865742.1:0-253 GCF_054177405.1 Leptonychotes weddellii
GCAATGTCCACAATAGCCAAACTATGGAAAGAGCCCGATGTCCATCAACAGATGAATGGGTAAAGAAGATGTGGTGTATATATACAATAGAATATTACTCAGCCATCAAAAAGAATGAAATCTTGCCATTTGCAATGACATGGTTGGAACTAAAGGGTATTATGCTAAGCGAAATAAGTCAGTCAGAGAAAGAAAAATATCATGATTTCACTCATATGTGGAATTTAAGAAACAAAACAGATGAACATAGGGG
>NW_027865743.1:0-1846 GCF_054177405.1 Leptonychotes weddellii
ATCCAGGGACTCCAGGATCATGACCTGAGCCGAAGGCAGTTGCTTAACCAACTGAGCCACCCAGGTGCCCTCAAAGTTAATTTTTTTAAAACTTTCTTTTCTTTCTTTTTCTTTTTTTTGAATTTTTCTTTTTCCCTTTTTCAACCAACATCTTATAAATCCTTTTAAAAAATCTTTTTTATTTTTCATTTTTAGAGTCATTTCTATCCCTTCATAGTAGTTAACCTTATTTTTGGTATATATATATAAGTTGTTCTCTCTTAAAAATTTTGGGATATAGTTTCTTCTAACAGACCAAAATATACCCTAAATCTCTAGTGTATGGCTTTGTTCTAGTTTCCTGCCTGATCACATTCTCTCCCTTTTTTTAAATCCTCTTCTTTCTTTTTGCAACCAACTTCTTATCTTATCAGTTCCTTTTATAAAATCTTTTATAATTTTCATCTTTACAGTCATATTCTATCCCTTCATCATGGTAGTCCTTATTTTTGTACATATATAAGTTTTTCTTTCTTTAAAATTTTGGGAGGCACTTTCTTCTAACAGACCAAAATACACCCAAAATCTAGTGTGTGGCACTGATCTATGCACCAGCCTGATCATATTTGATCATATTCTGTTTTTGTGTTTGTTTTTATCTTTTTCTTTTTTCTTTCCTTCCTTTTATTTTCCCCACTTCAGGTCTCTTCTGATTTGTTTAATGTATATTTTTATGGGGCCGTTGTTACCCTGTTAGCATTTTGTTCTCTCATTCATCTATTCTCCTCTGGACAAAATGACAAGTTGGAAAAAATCACCTCAAAAAAAGAACAAGAGGCAGTACCGACTGCCAGGGACCTGATCAATACGGACATTAGTAAGATGTCGGAACTAGAGTTCAGAATGATGATTTTAAAGATACTAGCTGGGCTTGAAAAAAGCATGGAAGATATTAGAGAAACCCTTTCTGGAGAAATAAAAGAACTAAAATCTAACCAAGTCGAAATCAAAAAGGCTATTAACAATCAAAGGCTATTGCAATCAAAATGGAGGCTCTAACTGCTAGGATAAATAAGGCAGAAGACAGAATTAGTGAAATAGAAGACAAAATGATGGAAAATAAAGAAGCTGAGAAAAAGAGAGATAAGCAACTATCTCAGAATTCGAAGTGACACCATAAGACAAAACAATATTAGAATTGGGATCTCAGAAGAAGAAGAAAGAGAGAGAGGGGCAGAAAGTATATTGGAGCAAATTATGCAGAGAACTTCCCTAATTTGGGGAAGGAAACAGGCATCAAAATCCAGGAGGCACAGAGAATCCCCCTCAAAATCAATAAAAATAGGTCAACACCCCAACACCTAATAGTAAAACTTATGAGTCTCAGAAACAAAGAGAACATCCTGAAAGCAGCTCAGGAGAAGAGATATGTAGCCTACAATGGTAGAAACATTAGATTGGCAACAGACCTATCCACAGAGACCTGGCAGGACAGAAAGGACTGGCAGGATATATTCAGAGCACTAAATGAGAAAAATATGCAGCCAAGAATACTATATCCAGCTAGGATGTCATTGAAAATAGAAGGAGAGGTAAAAAGATTCCAGGACAAACAAAAACTAAAGGAATTTACAAACACAAAACCAGCCCTACAAGAAATATTGAAAGGGGTCCTCTAAGCAAAGAGAAAGCCTAAAAATAACATAGACCAGAAAGGAACACAGACAATATACAGTAATAGTCACCTTACAGGCAATACAATGGCACTAAATCCATATCTTTCAATAGTCACCCTGAATGTAAATGGGCTAAATGCCCCAATCAAAAGATACAGGCTATCAGATTGGATAAAAAAACAAGACCCATC
>NW_027865744.1:0-253 GCF_054177405.1 Leptonychotes weddellii
CCGCACCTCTGTTCTGTTGGCGGTGCTCATCCTCGTCGCTGACTTGGTTGCCCTCGCCGACGAGAGCCTCAGCCTCCTCATCTCGTCTGAAAACCGGGATGATGATAATCCCCACGCACATGCACACACACACGTGCACGCCTCCCCCTCCCCCTCCGATTCCCTGGCGCCCTCTGCCTGCAAGTGCGGGTGAGACATGTGCACCCCACGTGGGACCCGCTCTGGCCGGCGCCCCCTCCCCGCTCCGAGGCCC
>NW_027865745.1:0-253 GCF_054177405.1 Leptonychotes weddellii
TTTTTTTAAAGCCTCAAAAAAATGTCAGGGGCTCTCAAAACATCAAGGCAGTAGTATCTTCCATCCTGTGAGGTTACATTTTTTTCCCTTAGGAATAACATAGAGAACCTGCTAAGGGGAGGAGCAACATAGGAATCCTCCTTTGTCAGAAGAGGAATAACAAGGGTGAAGCACAGTGCCTACGCTCAGATCGGGTGGAAAAGGTTCAGCCAGGGGCTGAGGGCTGTAATATAGATGGACAAGCATCAGAGTG
>NW_027865746.1:0-253 GCF_054177405.1 Leptonychotes weddellii
CAGGAGCTGACAGCCATGGGCACATAGGCAGCCTTGCTCATGACCACAGGATATCTAAGGGGGTTACAGATGGCCACATAGCGATCAAATGCCATCATGCCCAGAAGCACACACTCTGTGGCTCCCATGGCAAAGGAAAGAAACATCTGCACGGCACAGGCGGAGAAGGAGATGGTTTTCCTGGGGGTCAGGAAGCTGTTGAGAATGAGGGGGACTGAGGAGGTTGTGTAGCAGATGTCCAGGAAGGAGAGGT
>NW_027865747.1:0-253 GCF_054177405.1 Leptonychotes weddellii
TGCTTTTAATGACGTTCATTTATTTTTCTGATCTGAAAGGTAGAGCACAGTTTATAAAATATTCCTACAGAAGAGAGAAAAAATAAAATCCAACTCCAGGATTTTACTGCACATATAAAAAGTCTCCTTAGTTTATAAAATAAGGGTTTAGTCTGAATATGTTCTCTTCCGATTCTGCCTTGGTTCGTACCTCAGGTCGCATCATAGACATGTCTCTGTGCCGCAGACGACAGAAGCATAGATGGGAACAGCT
>NW_027865748.1:0-253 GCF_054177405.1 Leptonychotes weddellii
GCCCAGCTCCTGCCTGCAGGGCCAGCACGGCAGGGGGCCCGGCTCAGTCCCGGAGGCCTCGGGCAGCCTCGCTCAGGGCCTGGGCCCGCCCTGCAGGAAGGACACCTGCTGCACGTGGATGGCAGCAGGCCCCCCTCTACCTGAATCTGGGTGACCCGGGGGATTCACCTCCCCTCTCTGGGACTCGGTCTCCCCATCTGTAAAATGAGGCTTTATTGTCAGAGTATCCGAGCCCTTCACGGCAGACCAGAGA
>NW_027865749.1:0-253 GCF_054177405.1 Leptonychotes weddellii
AGGGACACACAGTGTGAGAAACAGACATGTGAGCAGACACGATCACACCCACATGCATTAAATAAGGCGTGGAGGGCTAAGATGTGCACTTCCTAATCAAATGTGGGTCACATTCTCGTTAAAAAAATATCTGATACAATTATGATCTCCACTTAAAATTTAATAAATCCTAGGCACAAAGAACTTAAACTTTCCCAAGATCACTAGCTGATAAATTGGCTTGGGGGTTTAGAATTTTTACCTGTCTGGTCTG
>NW_027865750.1:0-253 GCF_054177405.1 Leptonychotes weddellii
TTGTCAAATGCTTTATGATACTCTATTGCTAGTTCTTCAACCTATAAAAACTCCATGTGTTTATTAAGAACACTGGATGTTCAAGAGCTCAGGCATTGTACATTTTATGTTGCAGAAAGTTTTATAATGAAGCTGTCAACTTTCTTCCATTTGAGTAAATAGAAAACAAACCTCATTTTAAAACAGACACTTCCATGCCTCCGTGTGTACCATGAGCCACAAATAAAGAAGAGTTGTGGGTATGAGAAATGAA
>NW_027865751.1:0-253 GCF_054177405.1 Leptonychotes weddellii
GATACAGGAGACAAACCAGGAAGTTGTTATACTAATCAAACTGAGGTATGTGACGGATGCTGAACATAAGAAGGGGCACGATGACAGATGAGACAGGCTAAATTTGTGAGCTATGAAAGATGCAGAAGCAAGAGGAGTAACTGAGTCCTTGTTGTGGGGTGTGGGGAGGTGGAGAGGTTAAGAAGAAGACCCAGATTTTTTTGGAGTTGGCTGATGGTAATATCATATGACAAAGTAGGAAACACAGGGTGAC
>NW_027865752.1:0-253 GCF_054177405.1 Leptonychotes weddellii
CAGACTGGAAGACTGGTCCTGGAGATATATCTTTTTGGCTATTGTGTTGACAGTTTAGTATTACCCATTAAACATATAAACTCATGACACATATCACCCCTCCCATACCACCCCAATAGTCATTCAAGAAAATGGTACTAGCCCCTACTTTCCTTTCACTCACACATAATGATTAGAACTGTGCCTTCCAAAGAAACAACAAATGTTGGAGAGGTTGTGGAGAAAGGGGAACCCTCTTACACTGTTGGTGGGA
>NW_027865753.1:0-253 GCF_054177405.1 Leptonychotes weddellii
TATTTTGGATTTAATTTTTTCCCCTGTAACTTCTGAGGCAGAATCCTAGGTAATTGATCATGTGTTTCTTCTTTTTATAATAAAGGGTTGTAAGCAACACCTGCCCCTCTAAGCACTGCTAAACTGAAAAATCTTGAAGTATTTTAATTTTATAATTTGAATTTATTTTTATAATTATTTATTTGACTCATGGTCTGTTAAGCACCATTCTGTTTAATTTCAAAATATTTGAGGCCTTTCCAAATATACAGTT
>NW_027865754.1:0-1846 GCF_054177405.1 Leptonychotes weddellii
GAACTCCATCACAAGAGGAAAGTCAGAAAGAACTCAAATACATGGAGGCTAAAGAGCATCCTACTGAAGAGTGAATGGGTCAACCAGGAAATTAAAGAAGAATTTAAAAAATTCATGGAAACCAATGAAAATGAGAACACAACTGTTCAAAATCTTTGGGATGCAGCAAAGGCAGTCCTAAGAGGAAAGTATATAGCAATACAAATCTTTCTCAAGAAACAAGAAAGGTCTCAAATACACAACCTAACCCTACACCTAAAGGAGCTGGAGAAAGAACAGCAAATAAAGTGTAAACCCAGCAGAAGAAGAGACATAGTAAAAATCAGAGCAGAAATCAATGAAATAGAAACCAAAAGAACAGTAGAACAGATCAACAGAACTAGGAGTTGGTTCTTTGAAAGAATTAATAAGATTGATAAACCCCTGGCCAGACTTATCAAAAAGAAAAGAGAAATGACCCAAATAAATAAAATCATGAATAAAAGAAGAGAGATCATAACCAACACCAAAGAAATATAAACAATTATAAGAACATATTATGAACAACTATATGGCAGCAAATTAGATAATCTGGAAGAGATGGATGCATTCCTAGATGTATAAACTACCAAAACTGAATCAGGAAGAAATAGAAATCCTGAACAGACCCATAACCACTAAGGAAATTGAAGCAGTCATCAAAAATCTCCCAAAAAACAAGAGCCCAGGGCCAGATGGCTTCCCAGGGGAATTCTACCAAACATTTAAAGAAGAATTAATACCTATTCTTTTGAAACTGTTCAAAAAATAGAAATGGAAGGAAAACTTCCAAACTCATTTTATGAGGCCACCATTACCTTGATCCCAAAATCAGACAAAGTCCCCATCAAAAAGGAGAATTACAGACCAATATCCCTGATGAACATGGATGCAAAAATTCTCACCAAAATACTAGCCAATAGGATCCAACAGTACATTAAAAGGATTATTCACCACAACCAAGTGGGATTCATCCCTGGGCTGCAAGGTTGGTTCAACATCCACAAATCAATCAATGTGATACAATACATTAATAAAAGAAAGAACAAGAACCAATGATGCTCTTAATAGATGCAGAAAAAAAAATTGACAAAATACAGCATCCTTTCTTTATTAAAACTCTTCAGAGTGTAGGGATAAAGGGTACGTACCTCAATATCATAAAAGCCATCTATGAGAAACCCACAGAAAATACCATTCTCAATGGGAAAACCTGAGAGCTTTCCCCCTAAGGTCAGGAATGCAGCAGGGATGTCCCCTATCACCATTGCTATTCAACATAGCATTAGAAGTCCTAGCCACAGCAATCAGACCATAAAAAGAAATACAACGCTTCCGAATCATCAAAGAAGTCAAACTCTCACTCTTTGCAGATGATATGATACTTTATGTGGAAAACCCAAAAGACTCCACCCCAAAACTGCTAGAACTCATACAGGAATTCAGTAAAGTGGCAGGATATAAAATCAATGCACAGAAATCAGTGGCATTCCTATGCACCAACAAGACAGAAGAAAGAGAAATTAAGGAGTCAATCCCACTTACAATTGCACCCCAAACCATAAGATACCTAGGAATAAATCTAACCAAAGAGGCAAAGAATCTGTACTCAAAAAACTATAAAATACTCATGAAAGAAATTGAGGAAGACACAAAGAAATGGAAAACGTTCCATGCTCATGGATTGGAAGAACAAATGTTGTGAAGATGTCAATGCTACCTAGAGCAATCTACACATTCAATGCAATCCCCATCAAAATACCATCCACTTTTTTCAAAGAAATGGAACAAATAATCCTAAAATTTGTATGGAACCAGAAAAGACCCC
>NW_027865755.1:0-253 GCF_054177405.1 Leptonychotes weddellii
GTGGCTCAGTTGGTTGAGCGACTGCCTTCGGCTCAGGTCATGATCCTGGAGTCTCGGGATCGAGTCCCGCATCGGGCTCCCTGCTCGGCAGGGAGTCTGCTTCTCCCTCTGACCCTCCCCCCTCTCATATGCTCTCTCTCTCATTCTCTCTGTCTCAAATAAATAAATAAAAAATAAAATCTTTAAAAAAAAAAAAAAGAAAAGTTGAAAACTATTCCTTTAAGATCAGAAGCAAGACAAGGATGCCCACTCT
>NW_027865756.1:0-253 GCF_054177405.1 Leptonychotes weddellii
AAACCAACACAGGAGGTAAATTCCATCCGACGCTAAATTTTGACCTTGGACCAATACTTAGCTAGTCCACAAAGGAATGCTAAAAAAAAACAAATGGCAAGACCAGCATTCAAACCCAGCTCTCTGAGACTCCAAACTCCAGTCTTCCCACTCTATTGAGGGGCTGCAAGGATGTCTCATCCCTAACACTCCTTCTGGTGCTTAGATTCTTCAATTTTGAGATTACTCTTCCAAAACAAAAAATATAACACTC
>NW_027865757.1:0-253 GCF_054177405.1 Leptonychotes weddellii
ACCCATCCCCCACTCACCTCCCTCCATCAAACCTCAATTAAGAGTCTCTTTTATGGGGCGCCTGGGTGGCTCAGTTGGTTAAGCGACTGCCTTCGGCTCAGGTCATGATCCTGGAGTCCCTGGATCAAGTCCCGCATCGGGCTCCCTGCTCGGCGGGGAGTCTGCCTCTCCCTCTGACCCTCCCCCCTCTCATGTGCTCTCTCTCTCTCATTCTCTCTGTCTCAAATAAATAAATAAAATCTTTAAAAAAAAA
>NW_027865758.1:0-253 GCF_054177405.1 Leptonychotes weddellii
TATTTTTGACTTTACCCATGTGGCATCCATGCTATATAATTCCTCTTTCTTCTCGGTGTTTTACACCTCTTAAATGTTTATAGACTGTTATTATCACTCCCTTGAGTCACTTGTAAGCAAAGCTAGACATTCTTTGCTACTTTAATCTTTCCTCATAAATTAGTTCCATTGTTCCCTTAATAATTTGTATTATTATCTCTTCACTGGATTCTTTTTACAATTTTCTGACTCTTTCTCTTAATGAAAGGTCTAC
>NW_027865759.1:0-253 GCF_054177405.1 Leptonychotes weddellii
TTGTTCTCTGTTGTTCTCATCCCTTTTCTGTCTGTGAGGAATGCCTCAAACATTCTGGTGTTTTGATAGCACTCTTTGGTGTTTTCCAGTGAGAGCTATTATGAATTATTTATTGCACTACTGGGTATTTACACCAAAGACACAGATGTAGTGAAAAGAAGGGCCATATGCACCCCAATGTTCATAGCAGCAATGTCTGTGATAGCCAAACTGTGGAAAGAGCCGAGATGCCCTTCAACAGATGAATGGATAA
>NW_027865760.1:0-253 GCF_054177405.1 Leptonychotes weddellii
CCATCGTGATGCGGCCCTTCGGTCACAGGTTTGCCCGCAGCACCAGGAGCGAATGAGCCGCACAACATGGACTCTGCGGGGCGATGACCTGTCCATGTAGGTCCACTGGTAACGAACGTCCCATCTCGTGGGGATGTTGCTAACGGGGAGGCTGTGTGTGCGGCGTCAGGAGGTCTATGGGAAATCTCCGTCCCTTCCTGTCAGTTTTGCTGTAGACCTAAAACGCCTTCTTAAAAACCTAATTATTTTAAAA
>NW_027865761.1:0-253 GCF_054177405.1 Leptonychotes weddellii
GCAAGGCCTTCGGGCAGGGAAGCTTAATTTCTGCACAATTTGATAAGATTGCACGGGATTGGGGGCCTCGGGACAGACTTGTAGTCTGTGACCTTTACTTACTTGTGTGGCCCAAGGACAGCTCCCAGGGGACTGGTGGGGACTCCAAGGCCAAGGGACTGGCCCGGGTCATGTAGCAAGTCTTGCCTGGCTCCCGGTCGTGATTACCCCAGAGTCGAAGGGGGAGGAGGTCATCAGATAGAGTTTGTCCCAC
>NW_027865762.1:0-253 GCF_054177405.1 Leptonychotes weddellii
CAGAGATCCCCTCTATAGTACAGGCATGGAGGGACTGCTGAAAGCTGAAGGCAGAGGGGGAACACTGAAAGAAACCCCAGCACTCCAGGCTCCACTCCTAGCACAAGATAACAATAGCCTACCACTATAGGAATCCAAAGTCTGTGGTGTAATAAAGATTAAAATACCAACAATCAAGCCAAAATCCAGCGCAAGTATTGACAAAACTGACTCAACCCTCCATACTAAAACTTGACAGAAGAAATGTGCTAAT
>NW_027865763.1:0-253 GCF_054177405.1 Leptonychotes weddellii
GTTTTGAATACTCTGGATCAATTTTTATATAGTATTACATTTTTAATAATCCTCATTTCCTTTTTCTTTTTAAACCCCACCTTTCTGGGCACCTGGGTGGCTCAGTTGTTAAGCGTCTGCCTTCGGCTCAGGTCATGATCCCAGGGTCCTGGGATCAAGCCCCGCATCAGGTTCCCTGCACAGCGGGAAGCCTGCTTCTCCCTCTCCCACTCCCTCTGCTTGTGTTCCTGCTCTCGCTATCTCTCTCTGTCAA
>NW_027865764.1:0-253 GCF_054177405.1 Leptonychotes weddellii
AATCCCTCTTTCCGGGGCGCCTGGGTGGCTCAGTCAGTTAAGTGTCTGCCTTCGGCTCAGGTCATGATCCCAGGGTCCTGGGATGGAGCCCCACATCGGGCTCCTTGCTCAGTAGGGAGCCTGCTTCTCCCTCTCCTTCTGCCTGCTGCTCCTCCTGCTTGTGCTCTGTCAAAAAAAAAAATTTCCCTCTTTCCCTCCTCTCCCCCAACCCCTCCACCTCCCTGCTCCCTCTCTCAAAACAAAAAACAAAGAA
>NW_027865765.1:0-1846 GCF_054177405.1 Leptonychotes weddellii
ATATTCTATCCCATAGTTAACCTTATTTTTGGTATATATATAAGTTGTTCTCTCTTTAAAATTTTGGGATACAGTTTCTTCTAACAGACCAAAATATACCCTAAATCTCTAGTGTATGGCTTTGTTCTAGTCTCCTGCCTGATCACATTTTTTTTTTTAATTTCTCTTCTTTCTTTTTTCAACCAACTTATCAATTCCTTTTATAAAACCTTTTATAATTTTCATCTTTACAGTCATATTCCATCCCTTCATTGTATTTACCCTTATTTTTATACATATATAAGTTCTTCTTTCTTTAAAATTTTGGGAGGCAGTTTCTTCTAACAGACCAAAATACGCCCAAAATCTAGTGTGTGGCACTGATCTATTCACCAGCCTGATCATATCTGATCATATCCTTTTTTTCTTTTTTCTTTCTTTCCCTTTCTTTTCCCCCGGTTTTGGGTCTCTTCTGATTTGTTTAGTGTATATTTTTCTGGGAGCGTTGTTACCCTGTTAGCATTTTGTTCTCTGATTCATCTATTCTCCTCTGGACAAAATGACAAGATGGAGAAGGAAAGATAAAAAGCTTCCAGGACAAACAAAAAATAAAAGAATTTGCAAACACGAAACCAGCCCTACTAGAAATACTGAAAGGGGTCCTCTAAGCAAAGAGAGAGCCTAAAAATAACATAGACCAGAAAGGAACACAGACAATATACAGTAACAGTCACCTTACAGGCAACAGTGGCACTAAATTCATATTGTTCAATAGTTTCCCTGAATGTAAATGGGCTAAATGCCCCCAATCAAAAGACACAGGCTATCAGACTGGATAAAAAAACAAGACACATCGGTATGCTGTCTGCAAGAGACTCATTTTAGACCCAAAGACACCTCCAGATTGAAAGTGAGGGGGTGGAAAGCCATTTACCATGCTAATGGACACCAAAAGAAAGCTGGGGTGGCAATCCTTGTATCAGACAAATTAGATTTTAAACCAAAGACTGTAAGAGATGAGGAAGGACACTATATCCTACTTAAAGGGTCTATCCAACAAGAAGATCTAACAATTGTAAATATTTATGCCCCTAACATGGGAGCAGCCAATTATATAAACCAATTAATAACAAAATCAAAGAAACACATTGACAATATAATAATAGCAGGGGACTTTAACACCCCCTCACTGAAATGGACAGATCATCTAAGCAAAAGATCAAAAAGGAAATAAAGACTTTAAATGACACACTGGACCAAATGGACTTCACAGACATATTCAGAACATTCCATCCCAAAGCAACAGAATACACATTCTTCTCTAGTGCACATGGAACATTCTCTAGAATAGATCACATCCTAGGTCACAAATCAGGTCTCAACCAGTACCAAAAGACTGGGATCATTCCCTGCCTATTTTCGGACCACAATGCTTTGAAACTAGAACTCAATCACAAGAGGAAAGTTGGAAAGAACTCAAATACATGGAGGCTAAAGAGCATCCTACTAAAGAATGAATGGGTCAACCAGGAAATTAAAGAAGAATTAAAAAAATTCATGAAAACCAATGAAAATGAAAACACAACTGTTCAAGATCTCTGGGATGCAGCAAAGGCGCTCCTAAAAGGAAAGTATATAGCAATACAAGCCTTTCTCAAGAAACAAGAAAGGTCTCAAATACACAACCTAACCCTACACCTAAAGGAGCTGGAGAAAGAACAGCAAATAAAGCCTAAATCCAGCAGGAGAAGAGAATTAATAAAGATCAGAGCAGAAATCAATGAAATAAAAACCAAAAGAACAGTAGAACAGATCAAAGAAACTAGGAGCTAGTTCTTTGAAAGAATTAACAACATTGATAAACCCG
>NW_027865766.1:0-253 GCF_054177405.1 Leptonychotes weddellii
GGACAGCACACCTGTGCGCACAGCCCCCTCCTGCCGGCGGTGGGCAGGGCGGGAGTCCACCTGCTGTCAGCAGGTGTATTAGAGAGTGTCAGAAAGGGCGTGGGGACGAGGAGTGGGCGGGCAGTGAGTGAGGCCAGGCCTCTCTGAAAAGGTGACCTTGGCTCGAAGATCTGGAGGAAGAAAGGCAGTTAGCCATGCCGGGGAATCCTGGGGAAGCCCGTTGGAAGGCAGGAATCAGATCTGGGTCTGACTG
>NW_027865767.1:0-253 GCF_054177405.1 Leptonychotes weddellii
CAGTCCTTTTCTCTGTATTGTGTGTGGATGTGGTCGTCTGTAACAGAGCAGAGTTACGTCCTGGGGATGAGAAACAGCAATTTAAGGACAGGGAGGGGAGCACAGTGGGGCTTCTCTGTGTGTTTTATTTCTTAGTGAAAACAGACACAAATATGACAAAATGGTAGAATTTTTAAAGTGGGCAAGTAAGGGGTGCCTGGGTGGCTCAGTTGGTTAAGCGACTGCCTTCAGCTCAGGTCATGATCCCATGGTC
>NW_027865768.1:0-253 GCF_054177405.1 Leptonychotes weddellii
TGATTCATGAGATTTGATATCAGTGTTTCTCAAGGTGTGGTCCTATGATCCTTGGGGGGGGGGTCTTTGAGTCCCTTTCGGGGAGCCCATGAGGTCAAACTATTTTTATAAATTATGTGCCTTTTTCATTCTCATTATTTCAACATTTAGAGTAGAATTTTCCAGCGGCTGGCAACATGATATGTGATATTGCAGCAGACTGAATATAAAAGCAAAACTAAGAATCCATCTATCTTAAGCCAGACATTATAGA
>NW_027865769.1:0-253 GCF_054177405.1 Leptonychotes weddellii
TAAGTGGGAAGTCAGAGGGCCAGAACAGTATTCACAAGACAAAATTGAATGTTTTTTATAGCTTTCAAGTATGGCTTGCCTCATTTTATTCAAGCAGTTGAATAAATCAGGCAAATTACATCATGACCTCAGTGTGAGATGTCATGATTTAGAGCTCTGCTTATGTGATAGTTGCAACCAAAGTTTTGGGCTGAGCGTACCTTTTTTCCTCCCCCACGGGTAAGTTCTTCACTTTTTGAGACTTTATGGGGAG
>NW_027865770.1:0-253 GCF_054177405.1 Leptonychotes weddellii
AACAGACTCTTCTATATAGAGAACAAATGGTTACCAGAGAGGAGGTGAATGGGGGGATGGGTGAAATAGGTGATGAGGATGAAGAGTAAACTTATCATGATGGACACTGAGTAATGTATAGAACTGCTGAATCACTGTATTTATACCTGAATCTCATATAATACTATAACTATACTGGAATTAAAAAAGAATTATTTTCCTGATTTCATTTTTGGATTGTTTGTTGCTGGCATATAGAAATACAACTGATTTT
>NW_027865771.1:0-253 GCF_054177405.1 Leptonychotes weddellii
GGCGCCTGGGTGGCTCAGTCGTTAAGCGTCTGCCTTCGGCTCGGGTCGTGATCTCAGGGTCCTGGGATCGAGCCCCGCATCGGGCTCCCTGCTCCGCGGGAAGCCTGCTTCTCCCTCTCCCACTCCCCCTGCTTGTGTTCCCTCTCTCGCTGTGTCTCTCTCTGTCAAATAAATAAATAAAATCTTTAAAAAAAAAAAAAAAAAGAAAGCATAATAAATACAGGTCATCTGCAATGCAGAAGTTTTACACACA
>NW_027865772.1:0-253 GCF_054177405.1 Leptonychotes weddellii
ACAAGGAACTGAGCTACTCGGCTTGGACCCTGAGTATTTCCAAAGGGGGAAAAATCCGCCTTTTCTGGTACTCTTTCATGGAGGTCCTCTACAATTTGGATCCAACCAATCTGTCCATCGCGATACCCTTGGAGACCAAGGAAAAGGGAAGCTAATTAGTTAATCTAGGTTTGATCATAGCTTTCTGAAGCATTGTGGGATATTTTAGAGAGGGGTTTAAGAAAAGCTATAAAAGTACATTATCTTTTTAGTA
>NW_027865773.1:0-253 GCF_054177405.1 Leptonychotes weddellii
GGGGCCCCGGGGCCAGGGGCAGAGGGGACAGCCACTCCCAGGACTCAGCAGGAAGACGAATCTCTCACCTCCCTCCTGGTTTTCGGAAAGAATAGGAAGCAGGAGAGGTGGTGCGGACCAACTACTACCTGAGCATTTGCTACATGCTCTGGAGGGTGCTGGATGTGACCCACCCCTCAGAGAGGCCGGCTGCCCGAACGAGGCTCGCCTCCAGCTGTCTTTCCCGTGACGCACGCATCTCTCTGAGCCTCAG
>NW_027865774.1:0-253 GCF_054177405.1 Leptonychotes weddellii
AGGAAAATGTTGTCAAACTCACTTTTGGGAACCCTTGGGGACCTAAGACTTTTGCGAGAGTCCTTGAGGGGGTCCTTGAGGTCAAAACTGTTTCGTAATAATGCTAACCTGTTTTTGCTCTTTTTACGCATACTCTATCACAGATATAAAATGAAGTTTTCCAGATGTTACATGATCTATGACACCGCAACACTTTGAACGCAGAAGCAGACAGAAGAATTCAGCTGGTTTCTATCATGCCAGGCATCCGAGA
>NW_027865775.1:0-253 GCF_054177405.1 Leptonychotes weddellii
AGGACAGCGGGGGGAGCTGGGCTTTGGGGCCACCCTTGGGTTCAAATCTTGCCACTGCTCTCTAGCTGTTACTCAGTCTCTCCGAGTGGGTTTCTTCACCTGTAAAATGGGGATGAAGTGGGATTACCAGGACTGTTAGATGGTTTTAGCACAGTGCTTGACTCGTAACAGGTACCAAAAAATGGATAATTCATCCCTTTTCTCATATTATACAAAGAAGGGAAGAGTAAAAGAAAAACAACTGATAAAGCTC
>NW_027865776.1:0-1846 GCF_054177405.1 Leptonychotes weddellii
CAGAAGCTTGCAATTCTTATTAATCCCTTGGGGAGTCTCAGTATACACTGAACTTTATATAGGCCATAGAAATCTCTCTCTCTCTCTTTCTATCTTTCTCTCTTAGTCCATAGAAATTTCTAAACTTAGAAGATTTGGGTTTAAGTACTGGTTCTGCTTCTTACTGGCCTTTTAGCACTGCAAGTTACATGTTCTTTTCAAGCCCTGTTTCTTAATGGAAAATGCAATCATTCTCTTTCCCATTCTGGAGACTGACCTTTCCTGCTACCTGCTCAGTGTAGTAAACAGGAATCTTCCTTTCACTGCTTCTGCAACCCCTTCACATTCAATGAGTAGAAAAATCATTCTGAGTCTTCATATCATTTCTCAGCTTACTCTCCTCCATTTCTGTGGCCATTACCCTCGTGGAGATTATTAGGACAGTGCACTTGAAATAATGTATCAGATTCCTAACAGGCATAAATGCCTTCTATAGCTTTTATTTTTACCCTTAATTTTGTGTCTTATTATCTGCTGCCAGTTTAATCTTCTTGAGAAATGGCTCTCATCCTGTAATTTTTTCCTTAAACCTCTTTAAATGGATTTCTTTGTGAACAGAATGAAGGCCAAACTGAAAGTGCATCTAACACATGAGTGTACCCTAGGTTGACTAGGCTCTGACAATCAATACATTTTCTCTGATGTTTCCTCATATTTAAATTCAGGTTTTGCATTTTTGGCAAAGATACCAGAAACTAAGATTGTGACCTTCTCAGCATATCATATCAGAAGTCATTTGATGTTGATTTGTTCCATTACTAAAAATGGTAACTTGGTGAAGGTGATTTCTGCTGGGTTTCTCCACTGCAAATTTACTATATTTCTTTGTGCACAGTAAGGATCTTATGAGGACATAATTTGAGAGTACTTAAGTATCTTGTTATTTATCACACTGTCACCACTAATTTTAGCATCCACTGATGATTCCTGCCTGAAACAATTATTACTGTGGTGTTTGCCAAATGGTGATTTTCTATTTCAATCATTCCTTAATCTACAGATACTAGTTAGAAATTTATGTTAAGGGAAAGTTTATGCTTTCTGTATTTGTCCATTGATTTGTTCATTCATTATTTATATCTGTATGGACAAATGAATTCCTTGGATTATAATCTATTGCAATCATTATTTATTTTGTTGTTCAATTTTTCCAGATTTGGCCTTTGGGATTTCCCTTCAGGTTGGCTCCTATATCTTTTTTAAATGTGCCCATCCTTCCTGGCTTTTTAAAGCACTTCCATATTTTCTGACACCGCAAGATATTTCAGGCTCATCTTGTACTTTCCCTGCCCTAATCCTTACAACCAGCTATTTCTCTAAGGACTCACAGTTTTCTGGTATTAGAGGATACTATTTAGAAACCAAGATTTGGATGCTAGGTGGACTCACTGGCATTGGGGTATCACAATACTAGTACTCTTGAGAATTCTCAAGGTCATGAAAAACAAAGAATGATTGAGGACAAGTTCCATATTAAAGGAAGCTAAGGAAATACAACTAAATGTAAAGTGTGATTTTTGCTTTGGGTCCTGGACTGAAAGAGAACATTAGTGGGACATTTGAAGAAATTTGAGTAAATTTTGTAGGTTAAATAATATTGTATGTTGTATTATAATTCTATACATACTGATCTTCCTGTCATGGTCAAGTCAAAATAACATGATCATCCACATATAATTGATTTTGAATATCACCCCACACTTGTCAGAATGGCTAAAATCAACAACACAAGAAACAACAGGTGTTGGTGAGGATGTGGAGAAAGGGGAACCCTCTTGCACTGTTGGTGGGAATGCAAACTGGTGCA
>NW_027865777.1:0-253 GCF_054177405.1 Leptonychotes weddellii
CTTAGCATAATGCCCTCGGGGTCCATCCATGTTGACCCAAATGGCAAGATTTCATTCTTTTTTTTATGTTGCATAGTAGTCCATTGTGTGTTGTGTGTGTGTGTGTGTGTGCGCGTGCATACATAACCACATCCTCTATACCCATTTATCCATAGATGGTCACTTAGGTTGTTTCCATATCTTCCATATCTTGGCTATTATAAATAATGCTGCAATGAACATGATTCCAGTAAGGGCCTCTTTTTTACCTAAG
>NW_027865778.1:0-253 GCF_054177405.1 Leptonychotes weddellii
ACAGTTACTGCATACAGTAAACATTCCCATGCAAGAAGTGCTTATAGGAAATTTGAAATGATGGCAATTTCAAACCCTGAGTGAGAAAGGGCTTTCACTCTGATGAAACAAAAGGCAAGAATAGGAAGAAGGACCAAGCTGCTGGGTGTGTTGTCCCCAAGGGCTCTTCTCAGAAGCTCTGAGTGCAGGGGGCTCCAATGAATGACTCGGCTCTTCCCAGTGACCCTCAGAAAAGCACACTTGGCAAATGAGA
>NW_027865779.1:0-253 GCF_054177405.1 Leptonychotes weddellii
AATTAGACCCTGAAATCTTTACTGTCGGGATTTTCAGTCTTTGGCATTATGTTGAACTGGTGACAATTCATCTATGTTGAAGAAATTATAAAGTATACTCTAGAATAAGGAGCAAGGATATCTGGTACACTTTTTATTTGCATGCTTTTAAACCTTGGAGCAAAGGTCATTCTTGTAAAATTGTCACACACATGTACGTGTGTGCACGTGTACACACACACTTGGGAAACATGCCTTGTGTGTGCTTGCAGCC
>NW_027865780.1:0-253 GCF_054177405.1 Leptonychotes weddellii
TCAAACCCTGCATCAGGCCCCCCACTAAGTTAGGAGTCTGCTTCCTGCTCTCCTTCTGCCTGCTGCTCCCCCTACTTGTGCTTGCTCTCTCTCTCTCTCTGTCAAATAAATAAATAAATCTGAAAGAGGAAAGAAAGAAAGAAAGAAAGAAAGAAAGAAAGAAAGAAAGAAAGAAAGAAAGAAAGAAAGAAAGAAAGAAAGAAAGAAAGATACCGTCTCTTCACCAATTGGTGTTGGGAAAATTAGACAGCCA
>NW_027865781.1:0-253 GCF_054177405.1 Leptonychotes weddellii
TTCTGTACAGCTTTGTAGGATGAGAGTGAAAATGGTGGCCTCCCATTCTCCACGCCGGAGGAGCCGAGAACTCGGGGCCCCACTCCTCAGTGAATCCCCAGAGAAAAGCAGTCAATCACTCCCATCCCCCCGGTCTCCGGCCGCACTCCGTGCTCACCCGGCCTGTGACCGAGCATTTCTATCTCTGGCACCCGACCCCATGTGGAGTCTCCAAACCCAGCAGATCCCTGTGGTGCACTCCCGCGCAACTCCT
>NW_027865782.1:0-253 GCF_054177405.1 Leptonychotes weddellii
CTGAAAAACAAACAGGGTTCTAGAGGGGAGGGGGGTGGGAGGATGGGTTAGCCTGGTGGTGGGTATTGAGGAGGGCACATTCTGCATGGAGCACTGGGTGTTATGCACAAACAATGAATCATGGAACACTTCATCTAAAACTAATGATGTAATGTATGGGGATTAACATAAGAATAAAAAAAAATAACATCACTACTGAATGTAAGCAAACAGATGACTGCTTGCTATTGCTATATCTTTCTCATTTAATCAG
>NW_027865783.1:0-253 GCF_054177405.1 Leptonychotes weddellii
AGTAACATAAATGTCCAAAGGTAGATAATGGATAATGTGTGTGTATACACACACACACACACACACACACACACACATATGTAGTTTGTAAATACACACAAGATATATATCTATATATATCTGGCCATTTGAGACAATGTGGGTGTAACTAGCTGGTACCATGCTAAGTGAAATACATCAGATGAAGAAAACCAAATACAATGTGATTTCACTTACATGTGGAATCTAAAAATCCAAACAAACTAACAAACAA
>NW_027865784.1:0-253 GCF_054177405.1 Leptonychotes weddellii
ATGCGGGACTCGATCCTGGGACTCCAGGATCATGACCTGAGCCGAAGGCAGTCGCTTAACCAACTGAGCCACCCAGGCACCCCCTGTGATCATTTATACTAAAGGAAGATTACATATTCCTAAAAAAAATCAAATTTTATGATACCATTTTAACTTTAAACACTCTATTTCTTAGATAGATATGTGAGTTGATTATTAAAGACTTAATATCTCAAGTAAATTTACATTTTAAAATGAGACAATATTACAAAAT
>NW_027865785.1:0-253 GCF_054177405.1 Leptonychotes weddellii
ATAAGAGACAATGGACTCTGAAAAACAAACTGAGGGTTCTAGAGGGGTGGGGGTGGGGGATGGGTTAGCCTGGTGATGGGTATTAAAGAGGGCACGTTCTGCATGGAGCACTGGGTGTTATATGCAAACAATGAATCATGGAACACTGCATCAAAAACTAATGATGTAATGTATGGTGATTAACATAATAATAAAAAAATAAAAAAAGATATTTGGATGAAAAATGAAAAAAAAACTGGTGGACTGAACACAC
>NW_027865786.1:0-253 GCF_054177405.1 Leptonychotes weddellii
AAATAGTGTATGAAAGAAAGCTTGGCATAGGCTCTTAAAATTATAAAGTAATTATTATGGAAAAATTATGAAATGCCCATCCATTGGGCATACATTGGGTTATCATTATTTAACTCTGGGAACAAACTACTTCATTATTTTATACACAGTATTTAAAAAAACCCATGGTATTCTTGTAACATTCTTTTTTTAGTCTGCTTATGAGATGAAACCTAACTTCTCTGCCCATTGTGTCATAACTTTTTTTTTTTTT
>NW_027865787.1:0-1846 GCF_054177405.1 Leptonychotes weddellii
CTCAATAGATGCAGAAAAGCATTTGACAAAATACAGCATCCTTTCTTGATCAAAAGTCTTCAGAGTATAGGGATAGAAGGTACATACCTCAATATCATAAGAACCATCTATGAAAACCACAGCGAATATCATTCTCAATGGGGAAAAACCGAGAGCTTTCCCCCTAAGGTCAGGAACGGGGCAGGGATGTCCACTATCACCACTGCTATTCAACATAGTACTAGAAGTCTTGCCAGAGCCATCAGACAACAAAAAGAAATCAAAGGCATCCGAATAAGCAAAGAAGAAGTCAATCTCTCACTCTTTGCAGATGATATGATACTTTATGTGGAAAACCCAGAAGACTTCACCCCAAAACTGCTAGAACTCATACAGGAATTCAGTCAAGTGACAGGATATAAAATCAATGCACAGAAATCAGTGGCATTCCTATACACCAACAACAAGACAGAAGAAAGAGAAATTAAGGAGTCAATCCCATTTACAATTGCACCCAAAACCATAAGATACCTAGGAATAAATCTAACCACAGAGGCAAAGAATCTGTACTCAGAAAACTATACAATACTCATGAAAGAAATTGAGGAATACACAAAGAAATGGAAAAACATTCCACGCTCATGGATTGGAAGAACAAATATTGTGAAGGGTCATTGCTACCTAGAGCAATCTACACATTCAATGCAATCCCTATCAAAATAGCATAAACTTTTTCCAAAGAAATGGAACAAATAATCCTAAAATTTATATGGAACTAGAAAAGACCCCGAACACCCAGAGGAATGTCGAAAGAAAAGCAAAGCTGAGAGAGGGGAAAGATGGCGGAGGAGTAGGGGACCCTATTTCAACTGGTCCCCGGAATTGAGCTGGATAACTACCAGACCACTCTGAGCACCCATGAAACCAGCCTGAGATGTAAGAAGATCTGGATCTCTACAAACAGAATATCACAGGCAGTTGGTTTTGAGGTACGAAGCGGAGAGCTGTGATCCTGCGGGCAGATATCGGAGGATAAACGGCAGCGAGAGGGTGCCTGGCCATGGGGATCCTACACCACCAGTGAGTGACAGCCTTGCGGGCTGCGGGACGGGGCACAGACTCGCAGACCAGTAGAGTTGGGAAAGAATTTTAGGGCAGCCCCCGGGGTGGAAAACCAGACCGGCGAGGTCGCGCGCATGCGAACTGCAGCCCCCCCAGACAGAAACCAGAGCGATGGTCCCGCGAAAGCGAACTACAGCCTCCGAGATGGAAACCCGGTGCGCCGGGGTCGTGCCAGTGAACTGCAACCCCGGGGGTGGAAACCCCAAGTGGCGGAGTCACGTCCACGTGAATTGGGAGCGGCTGGCGGTTTTAGAAGCACAAAGAGCAGAGACGTGCTCTGACCTGGAGGCAGGACTAGGAGCATTGCGGAGGGGCGCACAACCCAGGACACTGCAGTTTATAGCAGCACAGACAGAAACGGAGACAGTGTGGCCTGGAGAGCTCACTGAAGAACAGACTGAGGTCTTTCTGCTCTGAGGCAGAGGGTTGGAAACGGTCTCTTCTGCTCTGACTCGCGGAAGAGACGCAGAAAGCCGCCAGGGAAAGGGGCCAGAGAACAAAAACCCCAAAGACTAATTCCCACTGAGCCCATCCCCCACCACAGGGGTGCAGGGCAACTCTGCCCAAACAGGGTTGCCTGAGTAACAGCGCGGCAGGCCCCTCCCGCAGAAGACAGGCTGGGAAAACAAGAGGCCAGCAACCCTAAGGTCCCAAGAAAACAGGTGCATCTTGCTTGGGTTCTGGTCAATAATTTGGACTCTACACATTCCCTCAAACACCCATCAACAGAATGACTAGGAGGAGG
>NW_027865788.1:0-253 GCF_054177405.1 Leptonychotes weddellii
AATACTACAGAATTATATCTCAAGGGGCACCTGGGTGGCTCAGTCAGTTAAGCGTACCTTCAGCTCAGGTCATGTTCCCAGGGTCCTGGGATCGAGCCCCACGTCACAGCAGGGAGTCTGCTTCTCCCTCTCCCTCTGCCCCTCCCCCTGTCTGTGCTCTCTCTCTCTCTGTATCAAATAAATAAATACAAATTTATTTAAAAAAATGACATCTCCAACTCTCCTATGCTGCTTATCACTTTCTACTGAGAGT
>NW_027865789.1:0-253 GCF_054177405.1 Leptonychotes weddellii
AAATACTAAATTGCCCTTTTTTTTTTTAATTTTTTATTTATTTGAGAGAGATAGAGAGAGCATGAGGGGGGGAGGGTCAGAGGGAGAAGCAGACTCCTCGCTGAGCAAGGAGCCCGATGCGGGACTCGATCCTGGGACTCCAGGATCATGACCTGAGCCGAAGGCAGTCGCTTAACCAACTGAGCCACCCAGGCGCCCCTAAATTGCCCTTTAACACATGAAAATATCAGTAAAAACTACATATATGTTATAA
>NW_027865790.1:0-253 GCF_054177405.1 Leptonychotes weddellii
CTTATTGGACTTACCCCTTTATCATTATGTAATGACCTTCCTTTTGTTACAGTCTAAAAGTCTGTTTTGTCTGATATTAGCATTATACAAGTTTTTAAACTTCTGTTTGCAAGATAAATGTTTTTCCATCCCTTCATTTTCACTTGGTAGGTGTCTTTAGATCTGAGCTGAGCATCTTGTAAGCATTATATAGGTAGGTTTTGTTTTTTTTATCCATTCTGCCATCCTGTGTCTTTTGAATGGAGTATTTAGG
>NW_027865791.1:0-253 GCF_054177405.1 Leptonychotes weddellii
TGAGGACTATCTGCTTTTGGATGGAATACAATCAACCTGACACTTTAGATGACTTCTCCGTATTCTTTTATAATTTCATACAGATAAGAGGAGACTTCTTTTTTTTAATTTTTTTTAATTTTTAAAAGATTTTATTTATTTATTTGAGAGAGAATGAGAGAGAGCACATGAGAGGGGGGAGGGTCAGAGGGAGAAGCAGACTCCCCGCCGAGCAGGGAGCCCGATGAGGGACTCGATCCCGGGACTCCAGGAT
>NW_027865792.1:0-253 GCF_054177405.1 Leptonychotes weddellii
TAAGATTTGATTTATTTTATTTGACAGAGAGAGAGAGAACAAGCAGGGAAAGCAGCAGGCAGAGGGAGAGGGAGGAGCAGGCTCTCTGCTGAGCAGGGAGCCTGATGTGGGGCTCGATCCTAGGACCCTGGGATCATGACCTGAGCTGAAGGCAGCCACTTAACCGACTGAGCCACCCAGGCGCCCCAACAATCAAACTTTTTTTTTTTTATTCTTATGTTAATCCCCATACATTACATCATTAGTTCTAGAT
>NW_027865793.1:0-253 GCF_054177405.1 Leptonychotes weddellii
AAGGTAGAGATAGGCCTCCGGGAACAGCCTGCATCACCCCTCTGCTTCCGAATCTAGAGAAAATTTACTTTGAACCTATCCAATATCCTATGAATGTGTGTGTTTGCAGGTTCCCTGTCCTAGCCCCAGCTGACCCAGCCGCCCTCCCTCTGTGCATCTCTGGGAATGACAGACAGACTCACCTGCACCTGAGCAGGGACATCAGTGTTGGCGGCTCTAAAATGTACCGGATCCAGCAGCAGCCAGGGAGCCC
>NW_027865794.1:0-253 GCF_054177405.1 Leptonychotes weddellii
CTGAAAAGTTCTTTGGCATAGTTTTTCTTCGCCGTCCACTTAAAAAAAATGTTTTTTCTCTTTCCCACTTTATCATTCAGAGACCTGGGTAGTTCCCAAAGGAAGACTGCTTTACAGATTTATAGGCAAAGGCGGAAAATGATTACTTTTGACCTTCAAGTCCCATACCAAAAAAATGAACATAAACTTTCATGGTAGTCACTGAAAATGCAGATAATTTTAATTCCATTGCATTTTTCAGAATTCTCAATCG
>NW_027865795.1:0-253 GCF_054177405.1 Leptonychotes weddellii
TCACAAGTGCTTAAAATCACTAAACAAAGAAAAGCAAGCACTACATAAACAGAATCATTAATAATATAAATCTCACCTAGAGAAAAAGAATATTATGGCCTGTCTCATTGTGCCACATAAATAGTGATTTCCGTGGTTTTCCATTTGTCCTCTCTATGGATTTTTCTCCTTTGGTACATCTCATCTCTCATTTTACTCCAGTACTCCTTCAGGGGACGTAATGGGAACAACTTCAAGGAAATCAGCTAATAAC
>NW_027865796.1:0-253 GCF_054177405.1 Leptonychotes weddellii
TATGGCTGTGAGAATAAAATAAGTTATTATATATAAAGTGCTTATTGCCCGATAGTAAGTGCTTAATAAATGCTAACCATTATTCTGATCTACTTAACAAGCTTTGAATCATTAAAATGCTAAAATCACTTTCTTTTTCTCTTTATAGATTTATGGTGCATTATTTTCTGAAGATAAATGTTGGTACAGATGCAAAGTACTGAAAATCATCAGTGATAAAAAGGCAGGAATAAGTGTTCAATTTTTTTTTTTT
>NW_027865797.1:0-253 GCF_054177405.1 Leptonychotes weddellii
TCACTACTAATTAAAAGCTCAAAGCACATCAGAAATATCATCCTTATTTATAAAAACTGATACAAAAATAAGCAGATGGGGCACCTGGGTGGCTCAGTCGGTTAAGCATCTGACTCTTGATTTTGGCTCAGGTCATGATCTCAGGGTCATGAGACCCAGCCCTGCGTGGGGCCTGCACTTGTGTGTGGAGCCTGCTTAAAAATCCCTCTTTCCGGGGCGCCTGGGTGGCTCAGTCAGTTAAGTGTCTGCCTTC
>NW_027865798.1:0-1846 GCF_054177405.1 Leptonychotes weddellii
AGTGTTTTCCACAGTGGCCGCACCATTTGCATTCCCGCCCACAGTGCACAAGGGTTCCTTCCTCTCCACATCCTCGCCAACACTTGTTGTTTCTTGTGTTTTTTATTTTAGCCATTCCAACAGGTGTGAGGTGATGTCTCACTGTAGTTTCGATTTGCATTTCCCTGGTTATGAGTGATGTTGAGCATCTTTCCATGTGCCCAGACGAGCAGTTTTGAGAATGTGTTTGTTGACAGCTCACTTTGCAATCTCAGCATGGTTTTAAATGAATCTAGAGGAATAAAAGAAGAATAATAGTAATTTTATTTTAAATGTGCATTACTTACAATATCTAAGAGTTGATTGCATTTATTTTATGATGTCAGAACAGAAGCACTGAAGATGTACAGAAAACATTGAAAATTCCTGTAGTGAAACGTCCTGGCCCAGTGTTACTCTGCTGGCCACCCAGTTAGTAAAGCCAACAAGAATAGAAACAGGGAGATGTGCCTGCCCCTTGCCTGTCATTTAATTTATCCCAGTTCACATGTACGGTAATATTTTATTTGCTTGTCAAATTCTATATGTATCTATATCTACAGGCTTGAATTAAGCAGTGTATACCTTATACCTTTTTTTATCAAAGAAATGTTTACAAGCGACTTTTTTATATTATTCATAAATATTTCAGTATCTATTTCTAAAAGCTAGGAACTCATTTTTTTAACACAGCAATATCATTATTACATCTAAAAAACAATTCCTTAATATCATGAAGCCTCCACTCGGCATGTACACTTTCCAATATAGTTTGCAGTAGTTCAACTGAGGACCCAAATAAGCTCCATATGGTGCAGTTGGTTAGTGTGTCCTCTAAGTCTCTTTTAATCTATAGATTCCCCATCCATTGTTCTTTCTCCCCCTACCCAGCCTCTTCCTTTTATATTGAAATTGGACAGTGGGCCAGGAACTATGCTAAATGCTTAATGGATATTATTCTATTTCTTCTTCAAGTAGCTATTATAATTATCCAGATACAAAACCAGGAATGAGGGGTTCGAAAAATGAATACACTTGAAGCGGCAGAACTGAGGTGAAGTCTGCAGGTCTACTCAGCCCCAACGCCCATGTTCTTTCTACTAGCTCTGGCCTCCCAAGTCACTTGTCCTTGGGCCTCCAAAGCCCAAGAGGCCCTCTGTTTAACCATCCAAGCAAACTGGAGCCCAGGCATCCCAGAAGTCTGGGTTTCTGTAATGAATGCAGGAAAAAGAGTATCTAACCTTCTAACCACATCGATATTTCCAAATTTTAGGACCTTTGTAATTCCCACAAAAGCAATAGCAATTACTGAGACAGTAGCTGAGAGACTATGTCCCCCCCCACCCCAACCCTTGCCTCCAACTTCCAGTAGCAGCTTTTAGCTTCTCAGGGCTCAGAAGGCAATGAAGAGGTTGCTGTGAGTGGGGAGGGAGGGTCACGGGAGACAGAGATCCAGAATGGCATCTCTCATATTTATCTCCTTATCCCCAAGTTTTGCAGAGCTGACCACTGCTGAATGATAACTCTGAACATAATGGAAATCAGGCAAACCCCATTCTTCTCAAAAAAATTAGTGCTTTAAAACCTTATAATAAAACAAAATAAGTTTAAAGCACTTGCAGTCTCTCAGACAGACAATATTTTGATCAGGGATTGTGTACTTGATCAAAAAGCCATCTCAAAAAAAAATGAAGACATATCCAACAATATGTCAACAAAACAAAAACACAGCTAACATATTTGCAAATGCTTCAGATAGTAAAATAATACTCCTAGTTCTATAAATGAACATAAATTTACTTTGTATATTGATTTTTTTTAAGATTTT
>NW_027865799.1:0-253 GCF_054177405.1 Leptonychotes weddellii
GGGCGCCTGGGTGGCTCAGTTGGTTAAGCGACTGCCTTCGGCTCAGGTCATGAGCCTGGAGTCCCGGGATCGAGTCCCGCATCGGGCTCCCTGCTCGGCAGGGAGTCTGCTTCTCCCTCTGACCCTCCTCCCTCTCATGCTCTCTGTCTCTCATTCTCTCTATCTCAAATAAATAAATAAAATCTTTAAAAAAAAAAAAAGACTTTATTTTTAAATAATCTCTACACCCAACGTGGGGCTTGAACTTACAACC
>NW_027865800.1:0-253 GCF_054177405.1 Leptonychotes weddellii
TGATTTTGTGAGTTCTGGAACCAAGGCCCAGGTTGAGGTTGTACATGGAGACAGACACTGGGGCTCCGTCTAACAATTCTGACAATCCACACTCAGAACGTGAGACCAAGCATTCCCCATGGCTGGAGACACACCGACAGAGGCCGCATGAGCATTTGGTGGGATGTGAACTGAAGAACCTCTCGTGTGCCTTCCATTCGCAAGCCCGTGTGATTCTCTGGCCAAGAAGGAGAGCACAGGCATGAATGTCACT
>NW_027865801.1:0-253 GCF_054177405.1 Leptonychotes weddellii
CTCCAGAGTTCCACACAGGCCCCTGCAAAGAACAGGTGCTCTATTGGAACAAAAAAAAAAATACCATTTATCTGGTGTTTATTATTTCCCAGGCATTTGTTATTTGCCAAGCACTTTATGTATACTAAGTCATGCAATTCCCACAGCATCCTTATGAGGGAAGGTTCAATTATTTCCCCTACTTTAAAGAGGAGGACACCAAGGCTCAGGGATACAAAGTCACTTGCCTGGAAGGCCATACAGCTCATAAGTG
>NW_027865802.1:0-253 GCF_054177405.1 Leptonychotes weddellii
TTGGGTGGTGGGTGGCATCTGGAAGCTCTCCTCCTGTTCCCTTCTCTAGGTTGAAATAGGCTTGGGCTGCCTGGAGGGGCCTTGGCAAGGATGAAAAGAGAAGCGATTTGGTGCTAGGATCTCCTCCTCCCTAAATGGAGTGGGAGAGGCCATGAGCCAGAGTTCAAGACTCTGGTCTGTGTGATCGATCATTCATTCATTCATTCATTCAGCAAATCCTCATAGAACCCCTAGGACACTCCAGGCTCCATGC
>NW_027865803.1:0-253 GCF_054177405.1 Leptonychotes weddellii
GCCCCAGCCCTAGAAGCAGCTATAACTCCAAGGAGCCCTGGTTCCTTTTATTGCGGAATGGTGTTGGAAACCAAGATATGGGTACTTGGTGTGCTCATTGCTCCTGGGACGTCATTGCTTCTTAGGCCCTACCAACTGACACAACTAGGAAATATATGTTTGTGTGTATACTAACTCATGTCCGTGCATGTATCTATAACGATATCTGTCCATCTGTGTCTATATTAAGCTAACAGTGAGTCCATGCTAAAGC
>NW_027865804.1:0-253 GCF_054177405.1 Leptonychotes weddellii
AATGAATCTGGCAGAAGGTGTAGGCCAGGTCAGAGCGGGGAAAGCCCAGGACTTGAGATGCCAACTAGAAATATATTTTTAGGTATTTGGCTATTTACTCCATAGCCCATAGTAAAACAAATTTGAAGTTGAATTAAAACAGTGCAGTAAGGGGCATCTGGGTGGCTCAGTCGGCTGAGCGTCCAACTCTTTTTTTTTTTAATTTTTTTATTGTTATGTTAATCACCATACATTACATCATTAGTTTTTGATG
>NW_027865805.1:0-253 GCF_054177405.1 Leptonychotes weddellii
AGGAGCAGGAACAGGAGAAGCAGGAGGAGGAGGATTAGGAGCAGCAGGAGGAGCAGGAGCAGGAGGAGGAGAAGGAGCAAGAGGAGGAGGAGGATCAGGAGGAGGAGCAGCAGGAGGAGCAGGAGGAGGAGGAGCAGGAGGAGCAGGAGGAGGAGGAGCAGGAGTTAGCAAGGATGTGGAGAAATTAGAACATTTGTGCACCGCTCATGGGAATATAAAATTGTGCCGCCACTGTGGAAAATGGTAGCTCCTG
>NW_027865806.1:0-253 GCF_054177405.1 Leptonychotes weddellii
TTGATTCATGAGATTTGATATCAGTGTTTCTCAAGGTGTGGTCCTATGATCCTTGGGGGGGGGTCTTTGAGTCCCTTTCGGGGAGCCCATGAGGTCAAACTATTTTTATAAATTATGTGCCTTTTTCATTCTCATTATTTCAACATTTAGAGTAGAATTTTCCAGCGGCTGGCAACATGATATGTGATATTGCAGCAGACTGAATATAAAAGCAAAACTAAGAATCCATCTATCTTAAGCCAGACATTATAGA
>NW_027865807.1:0-253 GCF_054177405.1 Leptonychotes weddellii
GAAATGGTCAGATCTGCATCTAAACTGAAAAACCACAGCAGCTGGATGTGTTTTGGGATGAAGAGCTCCATTCTCAACTTAAATCCTTGAGTTCTCTCGCAGATTACCCCACACTATACTTCTTCTAGCTCTTGCTCTTGATCAGTACAGGAGGCAAGGGCTTCAGTAGAAATCTCCCCGCCTTAGTCCCTGTAGTAGGCTGAATGGTGCCCCTCCTACCCCCTAAAAAAAGATTTAGTCACATTCAAACCCC
>NW_027865808.1:0-7478 GCF_054177405.1 Leptonychotes weddellii
CACTGTTGGTGGGAATGCAAGCTGGTGCAGCCACTCTGGAAAACAGTATGGAGGTTCCTCAAAAAGTTGAAAATAGAGCTACCATATGATCCAGCAATTGCACTACTGGGTATTTACCCCAAAGATACAAAAGTAGGGATCCGAAAGGGTACGTGCACCCCGATGTTTATAGCAGCAACGTCCACAATAGCTTCCTTGTGTTCTATTCTCTGAGTTCGTATGTGGTGTGCAAAGTAGAATTTCCAATGTCATTTTTAGCACAGGCCAAAATGTTATTTAACTCATTAATGAGGAAATGAATAAGGAAGACCAAAAAAAAGTTGGTTTAAAGAACACTGAGAAACACAGGGTTTATATAATCTGTTGGAAATGAGTATCAAGATAACATTGTCAAGAACTTCTGCTTCTGGGAAGGATGTGCTAGATAAGAGATACGCTGGATCTTGCCACAGTAATTGGACAAATTAGGAAATACTTAAGTAGCTGTATTTTTGAAAACATCAGAGAACTGTGAAAGCAATAAGGAGTTGGAAAAAATTTTCAGACAGTAGAGAACAATTAGAATATGAGCTTATGATTGCCAACCACTTTTTTCTCTAATGACATTTACCAATTCTATCCGCCAGCAGAGAATTGAGCTTGGCCCAGGAAGAGAACCCCTCTGGAGAAAAGAGAAACCAGTAAAGCTTTTAGTGGTTGTGTGGGACAACCCTGACAGTTTAGAAATGAGGGACCTCAAACACATGACTGGGACATTTGCGGAGGCCTGAGTAAGGCAGGTAGCTGGAGACAGGGTCTGAAAACTTTCCAAAAGCAGAGTGAAATCTATTGGAGTTTTGAAGTAATTCTAAATCAAAACCTCCTAGAGTCTGCCTCATGCACATCACCTGTTCTCTTCTTAAGACTTTTGCCAGATTTTTACTCTCATTGGTACTGAACATTGGAGAACAGGGCTGTGAACGTCTCGCGTGCATATCTGGATCTCCCGATTTTTCAGGGCTAAGGAAACAAAGACTCACAAGGCTCTTTATGGAAAGCCCAGAAAAGCCTCAATCATGACGCCCCTGGGGAAACCAGGCTCTAATGTGTCTTTTTAAAGCTGCAAATCTTGACTGGTTTGAGCTAACCAACACCTCATTTCAGCTGCCTAACAAAAAAGGAAACTTTTTCAGATAAATAATAACATCTGAAGTATCTACGGTCCTCTTGCACATGTTGTCTGGCAAAATTAAAAACTTACTGAAGAGGCAAGAAAAGATGACCAATGATCAAGAGAGAAAAAAAACAGACAACAGAATTATTTACAGATGACCAAGAAATTATGGTTAACAGATGAGGATTGTATAAAATAACTACAATTAATACAATTCAAGAGGATGGAGAAAAATATGACCTAAGTAGGTAAAAGGATAATAACATCAACAAAGGGGAATCTATAAAAAGTAATCCAATAGACAGTCTGAAACTAAGAACTTTAACATTTGAAATAAGAAAGCAATTAATGATGGGGTGCCTGGGTGGCCCAGTCGGTTAAGCGTCTAGACTCTTGGTATCGGCTCAGGTCGTGATCTCAGGGTCATGAGATCGAGCTCAGCGTCAGGCTCAGCGTGGTCTACCTCTGCCCCTCGCCCCCACCCCTCTCTTTCTCTCAAATAAATAAATAAAACTTTTTTTTAATGCAATTGATGGGTTAACAACTAATTACACACAGACCCAGGGTTAATGAATTGAGAGACAATTTAACAGAAAATGTCTGAACTAATGCATGAATAGAAAAAAGAGTAATTTTTAAAAGAGCACAGAGACATGTGAGACATACTTAGAAAGTCTAACATATAATTAATCTTAGAAGGGAAAGAGAGAAAGAGCAAGTCAAAAGCAATCTTTAAAGAGGTAATATTAGCTAAAATACAGCAGGAAGTTATTCAAATAAGAGGGCTGAATGCTGCCCGCAGAAGGGAGGACGAGAAGGAACAAAGGCAGGGAAGGGATGTGTTTTGTTTTTGCAGAATCAGCAGTTCCAGCCACGGAGTAGCCCAACCAGGTGCCTCACTTGACAGCTCCTTATGTGAGCCAGTCTGAGCCAGACTGGCTGAGGACCTGTGCAGAAGCCCCCCTGAGTTCTCTTCATGTTACCTTTAGTTCATTGTAATACAAAGATCTCCTCCTGTAGGTGGAGCTTTCCACCATTTTTTGAACATATGATTTATGCACTAGCGTGTTGACATGAGAGACACACTCGATTGAACCAAAAATTCCATGCAAGCCGCCCCCACCCCCCCATCCTAAAAACACTGAATACAGATACCAGTACTAACTCCACAGGGAGACGGTGGCTTCAAGAGCTATCCCCCGATCTCCTTCTTATGGAACAAGTAATAGAAAGTTCTTTGTTTTCCAAATTTCCTTGGGTTCAATTTGATGCACTCCAAGTGGTGAACCCCTTCAGATTGGTTAAAGTAATGGCCCCCAGTTTTTTGAAATTGTTGAACATCATATTCATGAGGCTGAGCAAGTTCACTCTTCTAGAACTGTCACTCTCCTGTACCATCAGTGGGCTGTGTTTAATTGGTCTTCATTTAAATAGGCTTTCCCAGTCAGGGTTTTTATACGGCCTTTCTCTTGAGCCTCAAGCACTAGCCTACATACAGTTGCTTTTAAATAACTGGTAACTATGGTTGCAGGTACTTGAGGAAAATACTTAGAAACTGAATCATCAGCAATGCTCAGACCTATTTCAACTGTTCTGCTATTTCCCTCAGACATTGGATCCTAGTAGCCTGAGATGAAGAGCCCATATGCTTGGGTCAAGACCAGCTCAGGGATTACCCTCGACTACTCAGAACTTCCAGCTCTTTGATCGAAAAAGGCAGCGGTAGGATTACACACACTCCAGACTGCAGCGCTTTGGGGACCAAAGCAGCTGGGGAGAAGGTGACTATCCAAAAGAAAAAAAAAGATTCTATTCTAGGCACCCTCAGTATAAGTCAGCAACTGACAGGTAGGAAAGTTATGTTGATTTTGCATTTTCTTTCCGAACACCCACTGAAAGAAAGTGCTCTCTAACTTGGGGAAAGTTAGACTTTCCTGACTCCAGCACATAAAGCTTACTCTCCTGATGCAACAGCAGAACTTCTTGGAGCCCAGGGCAGGACTGGATGTCCTCAGAAGCCAGTCAGCATTTACCGCTGTGCTAACTCATGAGCCTGCCCCACAGAAGCTTCCGGTCCCAGGGTAGTGGCCCCCGCTAAGCCTCACGATGCTTCTGACATCATTCCGGTTCTCTCAGAAAACCGACACAGGTCCAAACACCAGCCCTGATTGCAGCTCCTGGGAAGAAGTCAGTCTTCACGTGCGAAGCTCCATGCTCATCACATGGTTAGTTAAGAAAGACATTGGAAAACCCTAACAATCTCTAAAATCCAGACAATGTTAGAAGCTAGACTTTCACTTGCACTTACCAAACAGCTCCTGGCACTAAATCTCTCTGAGAGACAGCCCAACTGATGGAATGCTCACTGGGAGCATGTCAAGAGAGAGAAATAGAAATGGTATTGCGAGGAAGATAGGACTCTGTCTCCAGGGGCTCTTTTGGTCAGAGCAGGTGGAAGAGGAAAAAGCAGGAAAACCAAAGCCTCTGTTATCACCTGCCTATGGCAGAGTATGTGGGATCATCATGGCAACGTTTCCAAGAAACTGCTCTGAGTCTACCCTGATTCCAAAGTTTTACATCAAGTGAATCAATGATGTCTGAAAACTTACAGGATGCACTTTGATCCAAAGCATTCCAGATGCACTACACATCCTTGGCTCCAGGACAAACAAGGCAACCATTTTTGAGAAAATACAATTAGTATTTTCTTCTCTCGTGTTTTCAACCAGAACGGACCATGTGAAAAGAAATTTTCCAGAAATAACATTCAAATTAAAAGATTGGATACAAAATGTTATGGAGGCAATATATAGGAGAGGGAAACAAAAGCAAAGATAGTTATAAAACCAAAAAGAAACAGAAGAAAATTTGAAGAAGAAACCGAAGGAGGAGGAAAAGAAGAAAATGCGTGTGTGAATGGCAGGGTGGTAGGCTATCTGGAACATTCTGTGACCCACATTTTTGCTTCTTTAAAGGTGGGACTGCATTTTCTCGGTCTCGTGCATTCCCTCAGTGTCCCAGGGAAATGGGCTATTAGTAACCATGAGTGACTGGATGGGCAGTTCCTAGTACAGTCCCTGAGATAACCAAGAGAGGAGCCCCAGGAACCACCCTTGTCCAGTGAGCCCAAACCCACCAGCAACTTGACACCTTTACTATGACTTCCGGGGTAGTGGTAACCTGCAACACAAGTGTTCCAGCATATCCACTCTGGTTTTCACTGGAGAATCAAGGTGTCATTCACATCTAATGAGCCCTGGCCTTCTAGTCAGGGGTGGCAAGATCTCTGGCTTTCTTCCCTGGCAGGAAGCTGGATTACTCAGTGGTAGCTGAGGTGCTTCCCAAACCTTTGACCCAAGATTGGGGAAGGAGTGTTATTTCCTGTCCCTGGGTACAGTTAGTCTAACTCAATCTTCATTTGTACTTTATTATGAAAAACTTGATCATGTGTAGGGCAGCAGCTGAAACCACTGTGGAGCCAGATTGACTGATAGATGCTCTGGTAGGTTGCAGGATAGATTTTATTTCTGGTTCTTGGGAGAGTGCCAGATAGGCCATCAAGTGTGGTTCCAATTCTCCGAACCAGTTTCAACTAATGCAGTATATTTATTTCTACAGGATTTTTTTAAAACCTCTGCATTTTGAAATAGGTATTCTCAGATACTCATACGTTCAGCAAAGCTTTATTGAGAATATAATTCCCATACCATAAAATTCTCCCTTTTAAAATTGTATAATTTCGTGAGTTTTATTATATTTGTAGAGTTGTGCATCCATCAGCGCTACCTAATTTCTGAACATTTTCATCACCCCAAAAAGAAACCTCATGTGCCTAGGTGGTCACTCTCCATTCACTTTGCACCCACCCCTGGCCACTGCGGAACTACTTTCTGTTTCCATGGATTTGCTTATTCCAGACTTTCCATACAAATGGAATCAAACAGTATGCGGCCTTTTGTGACTGGCTTCTTTCACTTAGCATAATGATTTCAAAGCTCGTCCACGATGTAGTATGTACCATACTACAAATCTCCCTCGTTATCTGAAAGTTCACTTTATACCACTGGCTTTTACAAAAGACATTAGTACCTGTTTTCACTAACCAAAACATTTCCAATGAGATTTTTCACTTTTATGATATGGTAATTTCTTCTTTCCCTTACATCATTTCAGCTTACAAAACATTTCTTAGGAACACTCTACTTATGAGGAGTGGGGGGAAATCTGGACTTCATTCCTTTTCATGGCCAAATAGTATTCCATTATGTGGATATACCACATTGTGTTTATCCATTCATCAGTGAATGGACATTTGGATTGTGTCTACATCTTAGGTATAATGAATAATGTTCCTATGAACATTGGTGAACAGGTTCTTGTGTTGTTAATTATGCTAGGTATATATCTAGGAGTAGAATAACTGAGTCATATGGTAACTCTATGTTGAACATTTTGGAGGCCTGCCAAACTATTTTAGGTCATCTCCGTGAACTCTTGCCACAATGAATGTTTCAATTTCTCCACATCCTTACCAACATTTTACTATTACCTGTCTTTTACAATTTAGTCATCCTAGTGGATGTGAGTTGGTATCTCATTATATTTTGATTTACATTCCTTAATGACTGATGTTGAGCATCTTTTCAAGTACTCGTTGGCTTGTTCAAATGGTTGTTTAATGGTTGTTCAAATCCTGTGCCCATTGTTCAACTGGGTTGTTTGCCCTTCTATGTTAACTTATAAAAGTTTTTTTATATGTATGGATACAAGTTTCTTATCAGATATATAATTTTATTCCATTCCATGGGTTATATTTTCACTTTCTCAAAAAACAATAGGTTTTAATTATGATGAAGTGCAACTTTTCTATTTTTCTTTTATTGCTTGTGTTTTTGGTGTCATAGTTTAGAAACTATTGCCCAATCCAACATCATAAAGATTTACACCTATGGTTTCTTCTAAGAGTTTGATCATTCTTGCTTGTACATTTGGGTCTATGATCCCTTTTGAGTTAATTTTTGTATATGGTGTGAGGTAGAGGTGCAAACTTCTTTCTTTGTCTGTGGATATCCCCATGTCCCAGGACCATTTTTTGAGAAGACTGTTCTTTCCCCATTGAATGGTCTTGTCTCTCTTGCTGAAGTCAGTTGATCATAAATATAAGTGCTTATTTCTGGACTCTCTATTCTCTTTCATTGCTTTTTATGTTTAGACTTATGATAGCACCACACTGAATACTGCAACTTTGCACTAACTTTTGAAATTACTTACAAGTCATTGAACTTTGTTTTTGTTTTATTTTCAAGATTGTTTTGGATGTTCTGAATCCCTTGCATTTCCATATGGATTTTATGATCAGCCTCTCAATTTCTGCAATAAAGGCAGCTTGGATTTCGTACATATTATGATAAATCTGCAGATCAATTTGGGGATGATTGCCATCTTAAAAATGTTAAGTCTTCTGGTCTGTGAATATAGGATGTCTTTCGATTTATTTAAGTCTCCTGTTATTTCTTTTAACAATGCTTTGTATTTTTAGTATACAGGTCATGTACTTCCTTTAAATGTTACTGAGTATTTTATTCCTTTTTATGCTATTAGAAATGAAATTGTTTTCTAATTTCATTTTCAGATTTTTCAGTGCTATTGTATAAAATACTACTACTTTGTATATCAATCTTGTATCTTGTAAACTTGCTGAACTTAGTTAGTAGAACTTAACAGTTTTCTGTGAATTCTTTAAAATTATCTGCAAATAAAGATACTTCTTCCTTTCCCATATGGATGCTTTGTTTTTCTGATCAAATTGGTCTGGCTAGCACTTCCAGCACAATGTTGAATAGAAACAGTAAAAACAGATATCCTTCTGTTCCTGATCTCAGGGAGGAAACTGTCTTTTACCATTAAGTATAATGTCAGTCATGAGTTATTCAAGGATACACATTACCAACCTAAGGACATTCCCTTCTAGTCCTAGCCTGTTGATTTTTCTTTTTATCATGAAAGGGTGTTGTATTTTGTTAAATGCTTTGTCTGCATCTATTGAGATGATCATGTGGTTTTATCCTTTATTCCATTAATATGGTGTATTACACTGATTGATTTTTGGATGTTGAAACAACCTTGCATTCTTAGAATAAATTCCTTTTGGTCGTCGTATATAATCCTTTTGTATGTTGCTCTATTTGGTTTTCTGGTATTTTGCTTAGGATTTCGCTGTCTATATGTATAAGTGATATTGATCTTCATTTTACTTTTCTTTTCATGTCTTTGTTTTGGTATCAGAGTAATATGGGCTTCATAGAATGAGTTGTCAAGTGTTTCT
>NW_027865808.1:7578-13199 GCF_054177405.1 Leptonychotes weddellii
TTTTTTTTTTAAAGATTTTATTTATTTATTTGACAGAGAGAGACACAGCGAGAGAGGAACACAAGCAGGGGGAGTGAAAGAGGGAGAAGCAGGCTTCCCGCCGAGCAGGGAGCCCGATGCGGGGCTCGATCCCAGGACGCTGGGATCATGACCTGAGCCGAAGGCAGGCGCTTAACGACTGAGCCACCCAGGCACCCCTGTCAAGTGTTTCTTCCTCGTCTGTTCTTTAGAAGTGTTTTTGGAAGGATTGGCATTAATTCTTCTTTAAATATTTGATAAAAATGAATATTCACTGGAATACCAGTAAACCACCTGGGCCAGGGTTTTTCTTTGCAGGAAGTTTTTTGTTGTTGTTACCAATTCAATCTAGTCATATTGTCTTTTTTGTTGAGTCAGTTTTGGTGATGCCTTCCTAGGAACTTGTCCATCTAATTTAGGTTCTTTAATTTATTGGCATACAATTGTTCAAAGTATTCCCTTATAATCCCTTTTCTGTCTGTGAGGCCACTAGTAAAGTGAATTCTTTCAGTCCTGATTTTAATAATTTAAGTCTCTCTCTCTCTCTTTTTTTTTTTTTTTTTTGTCTTGGTCAACCTAACCAAAAGTTTGCCCATTTTTCAGGAAACCAACTTTTGGTCTTGTTGATATTCTCTATTTTATTTTCAATTTTCTATTTCATCTATTTCCATTCTAATCTTTATTATGCACATACTTCTGCTTGCTTTGGATTCTATGTTCTCTTCATTTTTTAGTTTCTTAGGGTGGAAAAATAGGTTATTTATTTGAGATTTTTTAAAAATATAGTAATTTACATTCCTGTATTTCTCTCTGTGTATTGCTTTAGTTTGGTATATTGTGTTTTCAGTTTCTTGCATCTTTAAGTATTTTCTAATTTCTCTTTTAATTTCTTCTTTGATTTATTATTTAGGATTGTGTTGTTTAATATCCACACATTTGTGAATTTCTAAATTTCTTTCTCTTATTGATTTTTAATTTTATCCTGTTGTGATTGGAGAATTGTATCATTTCGATTCTTTTAAAAGTATAGATTACTTTATGGCCTAACGTATACTGTATCCTGGAGAATGTTCCATGTGCAATTGAGAAAAATGTATATTTTGCTGTTGTTGGGTAGAGTACTTTGTATATGTCTGTTAGGTCTAACCCACCAATGGAAAATTCACAATGTCTACCACCCAATCAAAAACTACCAAGCATAGGGGATGTAGTCAATATTTTAATAGCATTGTACGGTGACAGATGATAGCTACACATGTGGTGAGCATAGCATCCATATAGAGAAGTTGAATCACTACTTTGTACATCTGAAACTAATGTAACATCATGTGTCAATTCTACTTAAGAAAAAAAAATTTTTTTAACTGCCAAGCATGCAAAGAAGCAGGAGAATATAACCCATAATGAGAAGACAAGCCAATCAATCAAAACTACCAGAAATAACACAGATTATAGAATTAATAAACAAGGACATTAAAACAGTTATTATGACTGTATTTCACATGTTGAAGATGCTAAAGTGAAGATCAAACACATTGAGTAGAGACATGAAAGAGATTTTTAAAGATCCAAATCATATTTAATGAAATGAAAACTATCATGTCTGAAATTTTTTTAATGAGTGGGATTAATGGCAGATTCAATATTGCAAAAGAAATGTTTAAAATAAACTTCAAGACATAGGAATAGAAACTATCCAAAATAAAACAAGGAGAAAAAATATTGGATTAAAATGAACAGAGTGGGGCACCTGCATGGCTCAGTCAGTTAAGTGTCTGCCTTCAGCTCAGGTCATGATCTCAGGGTCCTGGGATTGAACCTCATGTCGCACTCTCTGCTCAGTGAGGAGTCTGCTTCTCCCTCTCCCTCTACCCCTCCCCCCACTCATACTCACTCTCTCACTCTCTCTCTCTCATAAATAAGGCCTTTAAAAAATCTGAAATTGTAAAAAAAGAAAAAAATAGGGGTGCCTGGGTGGCTCAGTCAGTTAAGCGTCTGCCTTCAGCTCAGGTCACGATCTTAGAATCCTGGGATCAAGCCCCACGTTGGGCTCTCTGCTCAGCAGGGAGCCTGCTTCTCCTTCTCCCTCTGCCTGCTGCTCCCCCTGCTTGTGCTCTCTCTCTCGCTCTCTCTGTCAAATAAATAACTAAAATCTTTTTTAAAAAATGAACAGAGCATTGATAAATTGTGGAACAACTGAAAGTATCCAAATACATGTATAATTGTAGTCCCCAGAGTGGTAGCCAAGAAGTGAGGCAGAATGAGGTGATAGAAAAAAATATTTGAAGAAATAATGGACAAAAATTTTCTGAATATGATGGAAACTATAAACCCACAGATCCAAGAAATGCAATAAACCCCCAGCACAAGAAACCTAAAAAAGACTACACGAAGGTACATCATAATCAAGTTGTTTAAAATTTGTGATAAAGAGGAAACTTTAAAAGCTGCCAAAGGAACAAAGATAAAAATGACAGTAGATTTCTTATCAAAAATGATGCAAAGTAGAAGACCTTGGATGAGTATCTTTAAAGCACTAAAAGAAATAACAACAGTCAACCTACAGTTTTTTATGCAGTGAAAATATCTTTTGAAAATGAAGGGGAAATGAGGCTGTTTTCAGACACACAAAAGCTGACAGAAGTCATCACCAGCAGACCTACAGTACATGAAATGTTAAAGGAAGTCGTCCAGGCAAAAGGAAAACTGTAGCAAATAGAAACCTGGATCTACACAGAGGAATGAAAAGCAACAGAAATGACAACTCCATGGGAATATACATAAGATTTTTTTTATTATTTATATCTCTTTAAAAGGTGATTGAACCAAAATAACAGCAATGTATTATGGGCCTTGTAACATGTGGAAGAAAAATAACAGCACAAATGCTGGGTAGAGACAAATGAAAGTGTTATAAGGTTCTTATACATGAAGTGGTGTAACATCTCTTGAAATTAGGCTGTAATAAGTGTAAGGCGTGCTTAATAAATCCCTTCATGGCACAGATTGTAATTCACATGATCGGGCACCTGCCGTCCACCACCAATAGTGCCAGGAGACTGACCTTCTTAAAGCTGATTGGGTCAACCCTTTGCTGGTAAAAATTTAAATGGCTCTGCTAATCTCCCCCAATAAATTCTGAAGGCTAAAACCTATCTTTCCATTCTCACCTGTCAAGATAACCTTTACATACGCTGTGAAGAAATAGATCTATGGCATCCGGGCCTCCTTGGGACACTTCTGGAAACTGTAGTAGACAATTAGGAATGTGTGGGGGTTTTTGCACTAAAAATTTGCACCTGGGGAGTGGGTAGACATGTCATGAGTCTTCAACAGTCATGTGGGAGGAGACCAAGGAAGGTATAAACCCTTTTGTGGGTGGCAAAGAGCTTCTCATATCTGGCAGAATCCTCACGTTGCCTTTGAACCAACACCCATACCTGAACACCTACTTGGGTAAGTAGAGGACTTGAGACCCATCCTTGGAGTCATCTATTTTAGTGCCGGCTTTGTAGAATTTTCTCCTTCAGTTTCCGTATCCTTTTCTATTGAAGGAACGTTACAGACTCTGAGTTATTGAGTGCCAATGTGAAAAAATTCCCACATTTTCACTTAGCAACATGTCAGTGAGAACTCCTGATGAGACATTGCAGTGGATGATGGAAGGCTGCAGATCTTTGTCACTCCCTCCTTTGAGAGGAGTGGTTTGTTTTCCTTCCGCTTGCATCTGGTGTGACTGTTTTACCCATAGGAAAGCAGGGAAAGTGTTATTCCAGCTGCAGCCAACACCTCACAAACACCCAGCGGCTTCCAGTTCTATACTTTCGAGAGTTCTGAATTACTGTGTAAGAAATAGCCTACCCCAAAGGAGCAAATACGTGCAGAGAGGCCCTTAGACGACATGGAGAAGAGACACCCTGTCAGTAGCTGTCCTCACCAAGATGCCGACCGTGTGCAAGAACCACACTGAACCCCCCTCAGCCCAAGTAAGCTTCCACATGACTGCAGCCCCAGCTGACATCACGTGGAGCAGAACTGCCTGACTGACCCCAGCCCACCCACAACATCAGGGGAGAAAACAAAATGGTGGTGGTTTTACTGGACTTGGCGGGGGAGGGGGGGGTACTTGCGCAGCAATAGATAATTAAGACAGCCAGCAAAAATCTTAATGTTTGAGCCTCTTTGAAAATTACCAAAACTAAATTCAAAAACCAAACCTCAAGTCTTATGGTGAAGTTGGGGACCATGTGCTGGTCATCACTGATCAGATAAAAAGAGCATGGGGTTGAGAGTGGAACAGCTGGGTTGAGAATTAACTGAGCTACTTGTAAACTGTTTGACCTTGGTAAGTCACTTGACCTTTTGCTCCTCCATCTTCTCATCATACAATTAACACCAATTTTAGGGGGTTCTGAGGAAAGCCAAATGAAACCATTTAAAAGAATCTTTTTATTGGGTAAGGTAGGATTGCATTTTTGCCTCTCCTCTTGTCTTTGAGCTTAGAGATTTGTTGACCACGAACCATGGCTTTTCAAAAGGGGAGCACTATTGTCTCCTGCCTTGGAATGGCAAGATGATGTGAGATCTAGGCTATTAAAGAGGTACTATTTTATCCATTTGACATCCAAGAAAGAGTTCTGAGGGTGATTCGTACGTTTTCAGAATTGTAAGCCATTTCACTGAGGGTTTGTGAAAATTCCAAGTAAGGGCTGACAAGAGCAATGGAGGAGCACACCATGAACTTCTGAGAAATCCACCACGCTTCCCTTTTTCATCATTACCAGTCTACTCTCAATTGTCAGTACCTGGGAGGTAGGGAGAGAAGAAGGGAGGGAGGGAACTAATAGCAGAGATTTTCCGGTGATTGAATTCTTGTTTCTGTTCTAATTCGTGTAGGCCACAGCCCCTCTTTCCAACCCAACATGTTCAGAACCATCATGTTGCCTAATGGACCCTTTAGGTGCCCAGGTGAGTTTTTGTTTCTTTATTTACTTAGGATCTATCTCCCCCAACTAGGATGTCAGCTACATGAGAACAGAAACCTATCTACTACGTTAGCAATGAATTTCTCAGTCTGTCCAGGCTGCTCTCTGCTCAGCGGGAGAGTCTGCTTCTCCCTCTCCCTCTACCTCTGTGCTCTCCCTCCCTCTCTCTCTCAAATAAACAAATAAAAGTAAACAACAACAACAACACAAACTGGGTGGCCTGTGAACAACAGAAACTTATTTCTCACAGTTCTAGGGGCTGAAAGTCTGAGGTCAGAGTGTGCACATGGTCAGGTGAGGGCTCTCTTCTGAGTTGCAGACTTCTTATCGTATCCTCACATGGTAGAAGGAGCAGGGAGCTTTGAGGGCTCTCTCATCACCACTCATCCCGTTTATGAGGGCTGCACTCTTGTGACCTCATCATCTTCCAAAGGCCCCACCTGCTAATATCATCATCTTTGGGAGCTAGGCTTTCAGCATATGAATTTGGGGAAGACACAAACATTCAGGCCATAGCAACGGAAGAAATACAGAGCCTCTCACCCTTTGGTCCCAGACCTACTGCACCAGGAACGGAGTCTTGGGAATCTGTCTCTTACTGAGTATTCTTTTTTTTTT
>NW_027865809.1:0-1846 GCF_054177405.1 Leptonychotes weddellii
CAGTGTCTATCACCCAGTCACCCCATCCCTCCCACCCCACCCCCCACTCCAACAACACTCAGTTTGTTTCCTGCAATTAAGAATTCCTCATATCAATGAGATCATATGATACATGTCTTTCTCTGTTTGACTTATTTCATGGAGGGCTCTGATTCTTAAAGCCAGAACTATATAAAGTTTATTTACAAAGGAGTAACTGAAACTGAGTCCATATTCTATTACAAATAATGTATAGTTTACTAAATATACTCTTAATAAAAAATTTCTAGATTCTAGGTGAGTTCTAAAAGGATGGGTGACAGTCCCAAACTAGTATGGCTAAAGGATTAATCCAAATCAGATCCCACCTGGGTGTCTCATGTTCTTAATTCTAATTGCAGATACTTATTAATTTTCTCTTGCTACGCTCAAAAATGGCTTAAAAAAATGTTACAACTGTCTGTCTGTCTGTCTCTGACCCGTGAAGTCTTTTTGTCTTTGTAGGATGAGCTTTCCCTGTGCCACTGTAGCAGCGGGAGAGGCACTTAAAATCCTTTTCTACAAGTCTCTTCATCTGTGGAGCCCAGTCTAAAAGTGGAACTAGGGAATGTGTGTGTATGTGTGTGTGTGCACATTTAAAGATCAGAACCTCATGAGTTCTGATTGATTCTTCCAGTTCAGACTCAGGACTGCCGGGTTTCTTCTCCCCCACCCCCGGCCCACGACTGTAGGGTTTCTACTTCTTCTGTAATACATCTTTATCTCCTTTCTTCCATACTGAGAATCTTAATTTTCAAGGGCACGGGGGGATGAAGTTGCAGTATCTTATAATGACTCACTTATCTTTTTTTTTTTTTTTAAAGATTTTATTTATTTGAGAGAGAGAATGAGAGAGAGCATGAGAGGGGGGAGGGTCAGAGGGAGAAGCAGACTCCCTCCTGAGCAGGGAGCCCGTTGTGGGACTCAATCCCGGGACTCCAGGATCATGACCTGAGCCGAAGGCAGTCGCCCAACCAGCTGAGCCACCCAGGCGCCCATGACTCACTTATCTTATCCCAAAATAAGTATAAGTATTTTATTACACTCAACAGTAGATTCAGAATTAAATACTGATACTACCACTACCAATATGATTATTGAAAACAGTTAAAATTTCTTCTTCCTTCGCATATGCTCTCTCTTTTCCCATTTTAAAAATAGCAGTTCTATATTGTTAGAATGTGTACTATCACTGTCTCCCTGTTTAATGGTATTTGGTATTGATTCTACAAATTACCACATATTTGCTTGTTATAGACCATTCTGCAGATGTTATTTTGTTTTTTCTGAAATTTGTTCTCTAGTAGATCCCACAAGCTCACAGAAGTGGTATTTCTCAAGTTCTTCATATGTTGATAAAGGTGCACCTTTATGCTTGAAAGTTAATTTTGATGGTGTGAAAACCTTGACTCACATTTTCTTAAGTGTCTTAGTTACTCCATTTTCTTTTGACATAGAGCATTGCTGTGGAAGTCTGAGGATAAGCTTGTGTGTGCGTGCATTATAAATCACTTGTGTTCCTTTTACTAGAAGCCCAAATGATTTGGGTTCATGTTCTCAGGGACCTGGTAAACACTATCAGATGAGTCAAACTTTTTTTTTTCCCCTTGCAGAAGACGACAAGCCAATCTTCTTAAGGGAAAGCAGCTTCTTCGTGAGGGCAAAGTCTCAGAAGCCAGAGAATGTTTTACCCGTTCTATCAATATCACACATGTGATGGCCCACAAAGTCATTAAAGTAAGCCAAATGAGAAATAAAGCTAAAGTAACAAATGGCTAAGTTCATCAAAGCTAGTTATGAGTCGTTTATTGGTGGGAGGAAAATTATT
>NW_027865810.1:0-253 GCF_054177405.1 Leptonychotes weddellii
AATTCTCTTGGCACTGTACAGGATGCTCATCTGATGATGTTTCAGGTTCCATTTTGACTTCCACGGCAGATGCTCCCCCGGTGCTGCTGGTCCTGGATCCAGGAGACTGAAGTGAAACAACAGAACCATTCTTGATCTGTGGAATGGTCCTTGATTCTTCTGTTGTTCCTGTAGCACTGTTCACTGAGGCAGAATGTTTAAGAGGGGCACTACTGTTGCTGGGCGTGAGGGATATTGCTGTCATTTTCACCAC
>NW_027865811.1:0-253 GCF_054177405.1 Leptonychotes weddellii
CCCAGGTGCCCTGAACAGACCGATGTTTATTAATATTAAATATATGCTAAATACAATATATTACATATTATAATATTATAATATTTCTATTAATATTAGAATTTTATTAATATTAGAATTTCTATTAATATTGGAATTTCTATTAATATTAGAATATTAATATTAGGTGGTAGCAGGCGAGGAAGCTGGACTGTCTAGGTGGATCCTAGAGCATGAGGTGCCTGATGAGCTAAGCTGAAGAAAACTTTGGACA
>NW_027865812.1:0-253 GCF_054177405.1 Leptonychotes weddellii
CAAGCGTCATAATGCTGTGGATTTGCCTGGTGTTTACCATCAGCTGGGACTCCGTCTGTATGGTGATAGGCACATGTGATTATTATTAATGAGCCTATGGCTTACCGATAGCTACTAAATAAGTCACCGCTTTTTAAGAGAAATATTTGCATTTCAAACCAATGATGTATTTTCTCACCAAGATTGATATTATTTCTGTGTATCTACATATGATTTTGTTGGCTTATATTTTGTGTAATCTCAGATGATTTTG
>NW_027865813.1:0-253 GCF_054177405.1 Leptonychotes weddellii
CATTCCTTCTTTCAAAAGAAATCCCAGACCCTTATCCCCTCCCCTTAGTCCAGAATGACATATACTTTATTTTGCCCACCTTTGGGATTTCCATGTCTGTGTGGATTCCCTGTATGAACACCATTAAATTTTATTTTTCCTGTTAATCAGTCTGGCTAGAAGGAACTTGAAATGAACAGGACATTCTTTTTTTTTTTTTAAAGATTTTATTTATTTGACAGAGAGAGACACAGCAAGAGAGGGAACACAAGCA
>NW_027865814.1:0-253 GCF_054177405.1 Leptonychotes weddellii
GTTCCCATGGGTGACTTTTGAAATGCTCATTGTCCAAACTCATATAGTTCTTGAAGACAGGTGGGTCCAAGGCCTGAAGGCCAAGTGTGGACACAGGGACCCTTGCAGTGTCTGAAAACCTTAAGAATGCCTTTTCTACAGATAGGCTTCCAGGCGGCCTTCCTTAGCATCCCAGAGTTCTAGAAGTGGGTGTGCAGATTATCACATACACATTCCCCCTAAATGAGACTCATAATACTGTGCTGGAGAACAA
>NW_027865815.1:0-253 GCF_054177405.1 Leptonychotes weddellii
TTGAGCCTGTTTGGAACAGTGTTGCAGTGAACATTCTAGTACACGTCTTTTGGTGGACATCTGTACACATATCTGCTGGGTCTGTACCTAACAATGGAATTTTTGGGTGATGCGGTTCCATGTTTTCAGTGTTAGTAGAATTACCAAACAGCTTTCCAAAGTGAATGAATTTACTATTCTCCCAACAAGGTAGGAAGATCAGTTGTTCACAATCTTACCAGCACGTGGTATTTTCTGTCTTTTTTTTCCTTTT
>NW_027865816.1:0-253 GCF_054177405.1 Leptonychotes weddellii
CTGGTGATGGGTATTAAAGAGGGCACGTACTGAATGGAGCACTGGGTGTTATACGCAAACAATGAATCATGGAACACTACACCAAAAACTAATGATGTAATGTATGGTGATTAACATTACATAATAAAAAAAGAAAAAATAAATAAATAACTAGAGTGGCACCTGGGTGGCTCATTCAGTTAAGTGTCTGACTCTTGATTTCGACTCAGGTCACGATCTCAGGGTCCTGAGATGGAGTCCTGTGTTGGGCTCC
>NW_027865817.1:0-253 GCF_054177405.1 Leptonychotes weddellii
AAATGTGGGAGGAAGGCGTGACCACCCCCGTACACCCAAGGCTCCACTTTGCCAGTGAAAAATATACAAGCCAAACATGCACCGTGACCGGAGGAATGCTGCCTGCCTGAGCTTGTCTTCCTGCGGCCCCTCTGGCTTTTCCTCTGGGGCCTTCCATCTTGGGGCTAAATTCTGTAGCCTCCCCTCTTCCTCCCTGCACGGCCTCCTTCTCATGGCTAAACAGATGTGTCTGGAAGGACAGCAAGGCTGTCTA
>NW_027865818.1:0-253 GCF_054177405.1 Leptonychotes weddellii
GCGTCGGGCCTTTCTCTACAGAGAAACAGGAATTCTTTTTGTTTCTAGTCTAATGGACTTAGCGCCATGTCTGTCAGCTACCGATTTTTGGTGGTGGAGATGTGTATCTGAGTCCACAAAGTTCGTATTACCACACTAGAGTTATCACATCTAACGCCTGTAACAGGATGGATCGGGCTAGCAAAGCAGAACGGTGCGAGGGCCGGCCTTCCTAAGCCCTCTGAGTGGACTCAAGCTGTAACGGGCTCCAGAC
>NW_027865819.1:0-253 GCF_054177405.1 Leptonychotes weddellii
CAGTTGCCTCCAGCCCAGACCCCGGCTCCCACCCGGTACCAGAGTTCCTCCGTGCAGGCTGTGGCAGACGTGCGGGCCCTCCGTGCTGTGCGTGCGTGTGTGTGTGTGCGTGTGCGCGTGGTGTGAAAGCGCTGTGCAGCCCCTGCCTCGCTCTCCGTGCTGTGTGTGCGTGCGTGTGTGCGTGCGTGTGTGTGTGTGCGTGTGCGCGTGGTGTGAAAGCGCTGTGCAGCCCCTGCCTCGCTCTCCGTGCTGT
>NW_027865820.1:0-1846 GCF_054177405.1 Leptonychotes weddellii
ATTTGTTGAAGAGACTGTCTTTTTTCCATTGGACATTCTTTCTTGCTTTGTTGAAGATTAGTTGACCATAGAGTTGAGGGTCCATTTCTGGGCTCTCTATTCTGTTCCATTGATCTATGTGTCTGTTTTTGTGCCAGTACCATGCTGTCTTGATGATGACAGCTTTGTAATAGAGCTTGAAGTCCGGAATTGTGATGCCACCAGCTTTGCTTTTCCTTTTCAACATTCCCCTGGCTATTCTGGGTTTTTTTCTGGTTCCATACAAATTTTAGGATTATTTGTTCCATTCCTTTGAAAAAAGTTGATGGTATTTTGATAGGGATTGCATTAAATGTATAGATTGCTCTAGGTAGCATAGACATAGCATAGACAGTATTTGTCCTTCCAATCCATGAGCATGGAACGTTTTTCCATTTCTTTGTGTTTTCCTCAATTTCTTTCATGAGTATTCTGTAGTTTTCTGAGTACAGATTCACCTCTTTGGTTAGATTGGGTGCAATTGTAAATGGGATTGACTCCTCAATTTCTCTTTCTTCTGTCTTTTTGTTGGTGTATAGGAATGCCACTGATTTCTGTGGATTAATTTTATATCCTGCCACTTTACTGAATTCCTGTATGAGTTCTAGCAGTTTTGGGGTGGAGTCTCTTGGGTTTTCCACATAAAGTATCATATCATCTGCAAAGAGTGAGAGTTTGACTTCTTCTTTACCAATCTGGATGCCTTTTATTTCTTTTTGTTGTCTGACTGCTGAGGCTAGGACTTCTAGTGCGATGTTGAATAGCAGTCACCACTTCTTTTCAATATTGACTGAAAGTTTTAGCCAGAACACGTAGGCAGCAGAAATAAATGGAATACATTTGAACTGGAAAGGAAAAGTTAAACTATCTCTATTTTACAGTTGCCATAATTTTGTACATATAAAACACTAATATGCACTAAAAAGCAAAAACAAAACAAAACAAATATTAGAACTAATAAATATGCTCAGCAAGTTTGCAGCATACACAAAATAAAAATCAGAAGTATTTCTATATACTATCAATGAACAATCCAAAATTAAGAAGATAATTCCACTTACAATACATCAAAAAGAATAAAATACTTAGGAATAAAGTGCAAGACTTAGGAAATGAAGACTTGTACACTGAAAAATACAAAATATTGTTGAAAGAAATTAAGGAATATCCAAATAAATGAAAACAAATCATGTGTTCAGTAAAATTAATATTATTAAGATGGCAATATTCTCCAAATACATCTACAGATTAACACAATCCCTATCAAAATCCTAGTTGTCTTTGCTGCAGAAATTGACAAACTTGTCATAAAATTTATATGGAAAATCAAGGGACACAAATTTGCCAAAATAATATCAAAAAAGAAGAACAAATTTGGAGTACTCACACTTTTCAATTTCAAATCTTACTGTAAAACTACAATAATCAGGACAATATGGTACTGGCATAAGGATAGGCATATAGTGTAATGAATAGAATTGAGAGTTCTGGGATAAATCAATACATTTGGGGTTACCTGATATTTTTTAAATTTTTTATTGTTATGTTAATCACCATACATTACATCATTCATTTTTGATGTAGTGTTCCATGATTCATTGTTTGTGTATAACACCCAGTGCTCCATGCAGAACATGCCGTCTTTAATACCCATCACCAGGCTAACCCATCCTCCCACCCCCCTCCCCTCTAGAGCCCTCAGTTTGTTTTTCAGAGTCCACCGTCTCTCATGGTTCGTCTCCGCCTCTGATATCCCCCTCTTCATTCCTACCCTCCTGCTATCTTCTTCTTTTTTTTTTTTAACATATATTCTATTATTTGTTTCAGA
>NW_027865821.1:0-253 GCF_054177405.1 Leptonychotes weddellii
CCGGAACAAGGGGGTGCCCACCCTGCTTACCCTAACTCAACCCACGCCTGGCTCCATAGCAGAAGATGGATGGGGGGGCCGGGGCGGGAACTGCAGAGCAGGGGCCACAGGTGAACGCCAGCAGGCAGACGCAAGTGCGTGTCGGGGAGGCTCCGCACACCGGTCTGGCCTATCTTGGTTGCCACCGTGCGTCCTGCGGAGGCTCATCACTATCCCTTCACCACAGGGCTTGTCAAATGCATGAATGATTGAG
>NW_027865822.1:0-253 GCF_054177405.1 Leptonychotes weddellii
TTTTTTTTTTTTTTTTTGTAAATGTGATGCTTTAAACCTCTTCTTTCCATGGGTGCCTGGGTGGCTCAGTTGGTTAAGCGACTGCCTTCGGCTCAGGTCATGATCCTGGAGTCCCTGGATCGAGTCCCGCATCGGGCTCCCTGCTTGGCAGGGAGTCTGCTTCTCCCTCTGACCCTCCTCCCTCTCACGCTCTCTGTCTCTCATTCTCTCTGTCTCAAATAAATAAATAAAATCTTTAAAAAAAAAAAAAAAA
>NW_027865823.1:0-253 GCF_054177405.1 Leptonychotes weddellii
CCAGAGTTCCACACAGGCCCCTGCAAAGAACAGGTGCTCTATTGGAACAACAACAAAAAAATACCATTTATCTGGTGTTTATTATTTCCCAGGCATTTGTTATTTGCCAAGCACTTTATGTATACTAAGTCATGCAATTCCCACAGCATCCTTATGAGGGAAGGTTCAATTATTTCCCCTACTTTAAAGAGGAGGACACAAGGCTCAGGGATACAAAGTCACTTGCCTGGAAGGCCATACAGCTCATAAGTGA
>NW_027865824.1:0-253 GCF_054177405.1 Leptonychotes weddellii
AAAAAACAAACAAACCTTCCTTCAGATAATAGTTTTCTGGCCCTGAGTCATGGGCTGTCATGAATAAGTTCTGTGCATGATACTAGTACCAAGTTCACTAAGTCTTCCAATCACAAGGAAACAAGAAAATCAGGAGTTGTAGGTTGCTAACATCTCTATTCTATAAGCAAGCAACCCATTTTTAGTAACATATAGGACAATTATTCAATGAAATATTTTCTAAAAGTTGCATGCTTTATTAATTTTACAGAAA
>NW_027865825.1:0-253 GCF_054177405.1 Leptonychotes weddellii
AAGGCCAGGGTCCTGTTTTATTGATTTCTGTGCCTTGGCAAAGCTCCGTGCACATTGTTGACACCCACGGTGTATATTCCAGTGAGTGAACTGTTATTGCCAGACTTTTGTGACAATTTCTTCTGACATTGGCCTGTTCACTGAAGCCACACAGACAAAAACTGGAAGCAGCCTTTCAAGTTCTCCATAGGCATCCCCATGTCACGTGCAGTCCGTGAAATAAATGAAGTATGCCCATGTTTATGCCGCTAGA
>NW_027865826.1:0-253 GCF_054177405.1 Leptonychotes weddellii
TTATACTGTGGCTATGAAAGAAAATGTTCTTATTTTTAGGAAATACACAGTGATATGTTTATGGGTAAAGGTGCAGCATTTCTGCAACTTTCAAACACTCCAGAAAACAATAGAGAAAGAAAGAGCCAACATGGTAAGATCTTAATATCAGGAGTATTGGCGTGAACTGTGTCCAAGGCTCCTTTGTACTATTTTGGCAAGCCTCATGTATTCTGAAATTATTTCAAAATAAAACACTTGAACAACAGAGACA
>NW_027865827.1:0-253 GCF_054177405.1 Leptonychotes weddellii
TATATATCACTTTCCCTTTTATTTCTCTTTTACTTTATAATTAGAGCCCTTACCGATTTTTAAAAATACTATGTGTGGTTAGTATATGTTATCTGTGTATTTTACTTTAGAATTAGTAAAAGGGACATTGCAAAAGATTTGTTGCAGAAAGGGGGCATTATGTAGAATCATTCTGACATATTACAGTGAATTAAAAAGTAAAACTAGACAAATTTACTTAATCAAGAAACATGTCTGTCTTACCTTTGAGGGT
>NW_027865828.1:0-253 GCF_054177405.1 Leptonychotes weddellii
AGGGCCTTGGGGATAATAATCAGTAATGTCAGATCTTTAGAGGCTTCATTTTGACCCCTTCCCTCCTGTTTGCAGATCTCAGACCCGGAGATTTCTTTCTTCCATATGTGTGCCAGAGCCCCTGCTATTTGTCTCACTGCAGACATGCTATTTCTTTCCTTCACTGCCACGGGTGATAAAATCCAGCTGGTACAGGGCCAAGTAGCCCAGTCTCCACCAGAACACATTCCTGAATACCTCCCATTTCATCCCA
>NW_027865829.1:0-253 GCF_054177405.1 Leptonychotes weddellii
CTGTTTATGCTGTACTATTTATTACACTTTCATAATTTATTTAGATTTTACATATTTGATGACAACAATGCAGAAAAGAAATTAAATACTTTGTAAAAAAAATTAGATAAAAAGTAAGCTGCAGCCAGAAAGGACTGGCATGGTATATTCAGGGCACTAAATGAGAAAAATATGTAGCCAAGAATACCATATCCAGGGCACCTGGGTGGCTCAGTTGGTTAAGCGACTGCCTTCAGCTCAGGTCATGATCCTG
>NW_027865830.1:0-253 GCF_054177405.1 Leptonychotes weddellii
AGATGGTGTCTTCTTCTGGGATTCAGGGCAAGATACCTCACAGGTCCCCATCTCGGGTGGAAAAGAAGGTGGTCTGATTGGGACAGAAGGTGCAAGGTGGGCCTGGGGCTGGGGCTGAGCCATAGGCAGGGGCTGGGGCTGGGGCTGATCCAGAGGCAGGTGCTGGGGCTGATGCAGAGGCAGGTGCTGGGGCTGAGCCCGAGGCAGGGGCTGGGGTTGATCCAGAGGCAGGTGCTGGGGCTGATCCAGAGGC
>NW_027865831.1:0-1846 GCF_054177405.1 Leptonychotes weddellii
TGCTATTCCTTATGTTCCACAAATAAGTGAAACCATATGATAATTGACTTTCTCTGCTTGACTTATTTCTCTTAGCATAATCTCCTCCAGTCCCATCCATGTTGATGTAAAATTTGGATATCCATCATTTCTGATGGCTGAGTAATATTCCATTGTATATTTGGACCACATTTTCTTTTCTTTTCTTTTTTTTTAAGATTTTATTTACTTATTTGACAGAGAGAGACACAGTGAGAGAGGGAACACAAGCAGGGGGAGCGGGAGAGGGAGAAGCAGGCTTTCTGTGGAGCAGGAAGCCGGATGCAGCGCTCGATCCCAGGACCCTGGGATCACGACCTGAGCCGAAGGCAGACGCTCAATGACTGAGCCACCCAGGCACCCCTGGACCACATTTTCTTTATCCATTTGTCTTGTAATACAAAATTATTAACTAACTGTAAATAAAGGGGCTCTTCTTTAATTTGGAAAACAGTAGTACAGGAAACACCAGCTAGCATCACACTTAACAATTAGCCAAGATGTGGAAAGAGCTCAGCTGTCCATCGACAGAGGAATGGATAAAGAAGAGGTGGACATACATACAATGGAATATTACTCAGCAATCAAAAAAAAGTGAAATCTTTCATTTGCAACGACGTGGATGGAACTAGAGGGTATTATGCTAAGTGAAATAAGTTAGTCAGAGAAAGACAAATATCATATGATTTTTCTCATACGTGGAATTTAAGATACAAAACAGAGGAGTATAGGGGAAGGGAGGGAAAAATAAAATACGATGTAAACCGAGAGGGAGGCAAACCATAAAAGACTCTTAACTCTAGGGAAACAAACTGCTGGTTGCTGGAGGGGATGTGGGTGGGGAAAGGGCGTAACAGGGTGATGGGCATTAAGGAGGGCACATGAGGTGATGAGCCCTGGGTGTTATATGCAACTGATGAATCACTAAATTATATCCCTGAAACTAATGTAAAAAAAAAATGGAAGACCTGACGTTGTGATTGGAAACGAGGTAAGGAGGCTTTCTGTCCAACAATGGGCAGCACAATAAGGAGGAGAATAAGATAAAGATACAAAATAAAGGAAATAAGTGGAATTTATTTTAATTTTTCTTTCAGTACTTTATTTAAATTCCAGTTAGTTAACATATAGTGCAGTATTGGTTTCAGATGCTAATGGCCAAACACATCAGAAAATGCGCATCACTTTGTCAGTCTTCAGAGCAAAGCCAAAGACAGCCACAGGCACTTACAGCTTCACTCCCCCTGGGTTGCCGACAGTTGACAACACAGTGGGCATGAGTGTGGAGTGGAGGAACTCCTCTGCACACTTGTGGAAAGCCTGCGTCACCTGGGAAGGCTGAGGTGTGCATGCGTCGTGACCCCACCGATCGTCTCCTAGAGGAGTGTGTGCGTGGTGAGGTCTCACGGCATCCCCATCTGGAGCAGCACGGAGCTGTGGTGGGTGGTGTAGATGGATTGTGGCCACCCATTGCTGAGGGAGCTTTTCCAGGCCACACAGTTGGTGCAGAACCTGGGGAAGTTTCTGTCCCCCTGCCTCTCCATTTGGGCTCCTTTCACCAGTGCTGCCTTCCTGACTTACAAGGTGACTCTGACCCTGTGTGTCCTTCCCTGTTCCCAGAACCTGCAATGGTGTTTGCCAAGGAGCAGCCAGCACGCAGGGAGGTGCAGGCCAAGGCGGGGGCCAGCGCCACCCTGAGCTGTGAGGTGGCCCAGGCCCAGACAGAGGTGACGTGGCACAAGGATGGGAAGAAGCTGAGTGCGAGCTCCAAAGTGCACGTGGAGGCCAAGGGCTGCAGCAGGCGGCTGGTGGTGCAGCAGGTGGGCAA
>NW_027865832.1:0-253 GCF_054177405.1 Leptonychotes weddellii
TCATGCTCTCTGTCTCTCATTCTCTCTGTCTCAAATAAATAAATAAAATCTTTAAAAAAAAAAAAAAAAGAATATTGGATAGAATTCCAATATGCAGATCACATATCCTGCCCTCAAAGCCATAGAATCATTCCATTTAGAGCTGACAGAAGTCCTCAGAGGGCCTTCGTTATTAAATTTGTTGTAGATTCAGGCATCAGAGTTCACCAATCTTGTCAAAAGTTCAAGCTCTCTTTACATGTATAGGTGGAAG
>NW_027865833.1:0-253 GCF_054177405.1 Leptonychotes weddellii
TGGGCCTGATTTGGGGAGGGGAGAGGGGACGGCATTGCTCCAATAGTGAACAATGGGAATTTTGTTCAATTTCCCTCATTTCAGCCCTGATTAAATCTGAAAAGGTGAAGGGAAAATACACCAGAGAGGCACTCCCCTTCAACCAACACTTTTATGGAATAAACCTGAGTTTTACGTCTTTTGTGAATTGTGAACACGCGTGCGGAATGCTGCGGAACCCGAGAAATATCAACGGTGAAGAATTAGGGGAAAG
>NW_027865834.1:0-253 GCF_054177405.1 Leptonychotes weddellii
TTTAGGCCTTTCAGGTTGAGAGTGATTACTGAAAGATATGAATTTATTGTCATTGTGTTGCCTTGAAGACCTTGTTTTTATAGACTGTTCCTGTAAATTTCTGTTCTATATCACTCTTGAGGTCTTCCTCCTTTTATAGAACCCCCCTTAATATGTATTGCAGGGCCGGCTTAGTGGTCACATATTCTTTCAGTTTCTGTCGGTCTTGGAAGCTCTGCATCTCTCCATCCATTCTAAATGACAACCTTGCCAG
>NW_027865835.1:0-253 GCF_054177405.1 Leptonychotes weddellii
CTTCTCCCCTCCTTGGTCTGGAAGAGTAGCTTTTCTTGTGGTGGAGTTATGATAAGGTCTGTGTTCAGCACTCCAATATTGCAGATGCCTTTTCGAACACTGTAATGGACCATTTACAGCCTTGATATTTTGCCTATTTCTCAACGAATTAAATATTTTCTTCATTTGTGAGCTGAATCTTTACTCCCAATTTTTTTTTTCTCATCGATACAGTACTAAAATACATGTTTCCTTATGCCTGGAGCCTTATGGA
>NW_027865836.1:0-253 GCF_054177405.1 Leptonychotes weddellii
CGAGGAAGCCCACCCATGGGCATTAATCTGCTAAAGGCCAATTTGCTTAAAGCACTCAGACCAATGCCTGAAGCAGGGTCTGGAAGGGCTCAGGGAATGTGACTACTGTCAGAGCAGGGGCTGGGACAGCGACAGAGGCAGGCCTCACCCCGCGCTGGGAAAGGCAGAAAGCTGCCTGAATTCAGCATTCTTAAATTGGTTTTTAAGGCATAGGCATTTTCCCCGTGTACCGCCTGTCTCTGTCCTCTGCACA
>NW_027865837.1:0-253 GCF_054177405.1 Leptonychotes weddellii
CATCACCACCACCATCACCACCATCACTATCATCACCACCATCACCACCATCACCACCATCACCATCACCACCATCACCACCATCACCATCACCACCATCACCACCATCACCATCATCACCATCATCACCATCACCATCACCACCATCATCACCATCACCATCACCACCACCACCACCATCACCACCATCACTATCATCACCACCATGACCATCACCACCATCACCACCATCACCATCACCACCATCACCACC
>NW_027865838.1:0-253 GCF_054177405.1 Leptonychotes weddellii
CAGCGAGAGAGGGAACACAAGCAGGGGGAGTGGGAGAGGGAAAAGCAGGCTCCCGGGAACACAAGCAGGGGGAGTGGGAGAGGGAAAAGCAGGCTCCCGGCAGAGCAGGGAGCCAGATGCGGGGCTCGATCCCAGGACCCTGGGATCATGACCTGAGCCGAAGGCAGACGCTTAACGACTGAGCCACCCAGGCGCCCCATTAGTATTATATTTTAGATGCTTTAGGTGCTGTACAATTAGTCAACCAGTTTTG
>NW_027865839.1:0-253 GCF_054177405.1 Leptonychotes weddellii
TTCTCTGAGTAAGGCTGTGGTCCCCTTGGCTGTTTCGTTGCTCCTTAATGGGGGGTCAGCACTGTTTCCACCCACAGACCCAGAGTTTGTCCACTTGCCTGTCATGGTCCGTGGGTGCTGGGGCCTCCCCAGGGGACAGGTGAAGGCACAGGAAGTTAGGAAGGCGGTGGGGAGCCAGACCAGGGAAGAAGTTCTCAGCAGTGCCCTGTAGGGGGGTCTCCTGTCCCGCAGGTGGTGGTCAAGGCCCCGGCCA
>NW_027865840.1:0-253 GCF_054177405.1 Leptonychotes weddellii
TGCGGATTTTCAACTGTGTGGTTGGGGCGAGGGGGTCAGTGTCCATATTCTCCACGTTGTTCAAGGGTCAACTCTCTGTGTATGTATGTATAAATATATATGTACATGTAAAGAACCCCAATAAGTCAATAAAAAAACCAGTATAACAACAACAAAAACTCCAAACAAGTATTCCAGTAGAAAAGATAGATAGAAGATAGAAAATACATTTCTATACAAAATATGTATATTAAGCTTTAATAAGAAATACATT
>NW_027865841.1:0-253 GCF_054177405.1 Leptonychotes weddellii
TCTGGGCACCTGGGTGGCTCAGTTGGTTAAGTGACTGCCTTCGGCTCAGGTCATGATCCTGGAGTCCCAGGATTGAGTCCCGCATCGGGCTCCCTGCTCAGCAGGGAGTCTGCTTCTCCCTCTGACCCTCCCCCCTCTCATGTGCTCTCTCTCTCTCATTCACTCTCTCAAATAAATAAATAAAATCTTTAAAAAAAAAAGATATTGTGTATATTCCACAAAAATGAAAGAATTAAAAGGTATCTAAAATATT
>NW_027865842.1:0-1846 GCF_054177405.1 Leptonychotes weddellii
ACTCATCAATAGCCCATATTTCTCTGTCAGTAAAGATGATAGAGAAAAATTACTCTTGATAGGATAAAAAGATCACTTAAAAATATCTAAACACCTTGCATTCTAGCTTCTCAGTCTAATCAAATAAAAGACATTTTAAAATTAAATAAAAATAATGCTTGATATCAATAGTCTTTTCCCTCTATTTACTCTATATTGTTTTTTTTATTATAAACTGAGTCATACTTCTGTTTGGGGACACAACATGCCCAACCATGTGTGTTTCTTTTTTGCCAGATCTTTGCTTTCCAGGCCTCCTTTCAATTAGGAGTGCCCATGTGACACATTCCTGGACACTGAGATACAATAAAATCATGCTGAAAGTTTCTCAAAAGTTGGCGTTGCCTCTTTCTCATCCTTTTTTTAAAATATTTTTTAAAGATTTTATTTATTTATTTGAGAGAGAGAGAGAGCATGAAAGGGGAGGAGAGGGAGAAGCAGACTTCCCACAGATCAGGGAGCCTGATGTGGGGCTCGATCCCAGGACACTGGGATCATGACCTGAGCCTAAGGCAGATGCTTAACCAGCTGAGCCACCCAGATGCTCCTCCTCTTTCTCATTCTTTTTGCCTTAAACATGGATATAATACTGAGAGTTGAAACAGCCATCTTTTGACCATGAGGCAAAAATCTATAAAGAAAAAAGCTCTGCAAAGCACAGTATGAAGAGTTTTGATGATGGTATAAAAGATTTGAACTAACCCATAAACTGTTTACTTCTAGATTTTTAGACTGTTTATTTCTAGATTTTTGATTAGGAAAATGATAAATGTCCTTATGAGTTAAGCCACTTGACACACAAGTTCAGTTACTTGCAGCTCAATGCACTGCTCAGTGGTGATTCCCAAATGAGTTTTCAAAGAACATGCTGGTAACAAGGATAGGATGTGTGACCTACATGTCAAGCTATCAATCATCTTAAATCAGGAAAGTAAATGCCATTTATTTTTCTACCTTTCAAAAGTTATCTCATAATTTAATTATTGGAAAGTATTTTTAAAAGTGAGACGATGTTCACAGGGTGCCTGGGTGGCTCAGTCGGTTAATTGTCTGCCTTGGACTCAGGTTCTGATCCCAGAGTCCTGGGATCTAGCCCCACATGGGGCTCTCTGCTCAGCAGGGAGTCTACTTCTCCTTCTCCCTCTGCCTACCTCTCTGCCTACTTGTGCTCCCTCTCTGTCAAATAAATAAAATCTTAAAAAATAAATAAATAAAAATAAAAGTGAGACAATGTTCTATTCCTATTTATCTTTTACCAAGTAAATTTTGTATTTCTGAGGTATTTATTTGCACAATTGCCAATGTTCTATATTTATATATGGCACTTATTTTATTACATAAAAATTATTGAGGGACAGATATGTTCAGAAATATATCCTTCAACAGATAATGTTTCTAGATGAAAAATAATATTTATAATTATTACGATTGCCAAAAATGTTATTGAGTTATTGAAAACAAAGTCCTTTCAACAACTATAAATTGTTTTCACACTGAAAGATTTCCAAATCAACCATATATATATATATATATATACATATATATATATGTATATGGGGGCATGTTGTGTCCCCAAACAGAAGTATGACTCAGTTTATAATAAAAAAAACAATATAGAGTAAATAGAGGGAAAAGACTATTGATATCAAGCATTATTTTTATTTAATTTTAAAATGTCTTTTATTTGATTAGACTGAGAAGCTAGAATGCAAGGTGTTTAGATATTTTTAAGTGATCTTTTTATCCTATCAAGAGTAATTTTTCTCTATCATCTTTACTGACAGAGAAATATGGGCTATTGATGAGT
>NW_027865843.1:0-253 GCF_054177405.1 Leptonychotes weddellii
AAAGATTTTATTTATTTATTTGAGACAGAGAGAATGAGAGACAGAGAGCATGAGAGGGAGGAGGGTCAGAGGGAGAAGCAGACTCCCTGCCAAGCAGGGAGCCCGATGCGGGGCTCGATCCAGGGACTCCAGGATCATGACCTGAGCCGAAGGCAGTCGCTTAACCAACTGAGCCACCCAGGCGCCCAGGGGTGCTCTTATAATAAGAGCTTGAGTTATTGTAGAGCTCATATGTCTGCCCAGAGGTTATTAT
>NW_027865844.1:0-253 GCF_054177405.1 Leptonychotes weddellii
GATTGGCTAGTTTTGCTCTCTGCTACTCCATGCTACTTGCTTGAATTTTGATGATGCTGAATTGTACAGGCTTGCCATAATACAAAGTAATTGCAAAACTCTATAAGCATCAGGCTGCTGGAAACCCAGACTATCAATTTCCAAATCTTCTTCTATGGAAGGAAGGAAGGAAAGAAGGGAGGAAGGAAGGAAGGAAGGAAGGAGGGAAGGAAGGAAGGAAGGAAGGAAGGAAGGAAGGAAGGAAGGAAGGAAG
>NW_027865845.1:0-253 GCF_054177405.1 Leptonychotes weddellii
CTCATGCTCTCTGTCTCTCATTCTCTCTGTCTCAAATAAATAAATAAAATCTTTAAAAAAAAAAAAAAAGAATATTGGATAGAATTCCAATATGCAGATCACATATCCTGCCCTCAAAGCCATAGAATCATTCCATTTAGAGCTGACAGAAGTCCTCAGAGGGCCTTCGTTATTAAATTTGTTGTAGATTCAGGCATCAGAGTTCACCAATCTTGTCAAAAGTTCAAGCTCTCTTTACATGTATAGGTGGAAG
>NW_027865846.1:0-253 GCF_054177405.1 Leptonychotes weddellii
AAATGAGATTATAAAAGACATTATATAAATGAGGCTTGTAAAAACACTTGTTTGTGCTTTCATGTCCCTGCCATAGTCATAAAAATATGCATCAGTCAACCTACAGATAGAAGAGAAACATATGATCAGAGTTGATCTCCACCTATCATCCCCGCCAGGCCAGTCTAGATCAGCCAAAGGCAGCTGACACCCCAGTGAGTGAAATTTTTGGACAATAAGTTGGATATTTGGACAATAAGTTGGATATTTGGAC
>NW_027865847.1:0-253 GCF_054177405.1 Leptonychotes weddellii
AATTAGACCCTGAAATCTTTACTGTCGGGATTTTCAGTCTTTGGCATTATGTTGAACTGGTGACAATTCATCTATGTTGAAGAAATTATAAAGTATACTCTAGAATAAGGAGCAAGGATATCTGGTACACTTTTTATTTGCATGCTTTTAAACCTTGGAGCAAAGGTAATTCTTGTAAAATTGTCACACACATGTACGTGTGTGCACGTGTACACACACACTTGGGAAACATGCCTTGTGTGTGCTTGCAGCC
>NW_027865848.1:0-253 GCF_054177405.1 Leptonychotes weddellii
TTGAGGTTGGAGAAGTGAAAGATTTCTCCTTAAACCCCTTCAACTCTTTCGAGATGTTTCACTGTGGGTGAAAATAAATTAAGAAATATCTGAAGGGAGTGTGGACTTAAGTGAGGATTTTACTTTATTTAATTAATTTATTTTTTATTTTATTATGTTATATACTAATCACCATACATTACATCATTAGTTTTTTTTTCTTTTTTTTTTATTCTTATGTTAATCCCCATACATTACATCATTAGTTTTAGAT
>NW_027865849.1:0-253 GCF_054177405.1 Leptonychotes weddellii
GGGAATCAGACTCCGTGTTTGGCTATTGATTAAGATGAGACCGACCCTAACCTTGAAGAGCAGCAAAACCCTGAGACTGGCCTGGCATTAACCTGCTTTCCTGCTGGCTCACGTCTGATGGGAGTGAAGGTCCAAAGATTGGATTTGAAGCCAGAGCAGAACTGAGATACAGGGCAGTAGCCCTCTCCTCAAGCCTCTCGTCTTATGTGAGTTATGCGCCAGCCAAAGGAGAAATGAGGAAGCTGGGTAAATC
>NW_027865850.1:0-253 GCF_054177405.1 Leptonychotes weddellii
GACTATGGACTCTGAGAAACAAACAGAGGGTTCTAGAGGGGAGGTGGGTGGGGTAATGGGTTATCCTGGTGATGGGTATTAAAGAGGGCACGTTCTGTATGGAGCACTGGGTGTTATATGCAAACAATGAATCATGGAACACTACATCAAAAACTAATGATGTAATGTATGGTGATTAAGTTAACATAATAAAAAAAAAAGAAAACAACATTCATCTTGTACTTCTTCATCAGAGCTCTTGGGCGATCCAATG
>NW_027865851.1:0-253 GCF_054177405.1 Leptonychotes weddellii
AATCGTTGTCATAATAAATAAACCTATTTTGACACATTATTAGTTAATTACAGGCTATATTTTATCCAGATTTCCTTAGATTTTGCCTAATGTCTTGTTTTATGATCCCATCTGGATACCAAATTGCACTTAGTCATCATGTCCCCTTAAGATTCTCTTGGTTGTGATAGTTTCTCAAACTTCCTTGCTTTCAATGGACCTGACTATTTTGAGGGGTACTGGTTAGGTATTTGTAAAATTCCCCTCGGTTAGG
>NW_027865852.1:0-253 GCF_054177405.1 Leptonychotes weddellii
ATTCCTCATATCAGTGAGATTATATGATACATGTCTTTCTCTGTTTGGTAAGTCCACAATGTTTATACTGTAATCAGATGATTTGAGAAATTAATGAAGTTACTTTCCTTTCCTTTATAGGTCTAGAGCTATGTAATACTTCAGATTATGTTCTGACACTTCTGGACAAAAGTATGTAGGATCACCCTTTATTTTATGTCTTAAGTTGCAATCTTAAAATTAACTGAATATGTAAGTTTCTGTTATCATTTTT
>NW_027865853.1:0-1846 GCF_054177405.1 Leptonychotes weddellii
TATTTGGTAAGGTTGTACTTTTGTAAACATAGGCATATAAACATAAAATTTATACAATGAAATAGAATATTCTCAAATTAAGCTTTTTTCGCATCTATGTTACATGGAATTCTGGTTATTTTTATATCTTCTTATATCATTGTTTATTATTTATGTACAACAAAATACTGGTTCATGTATAACAATATTTTTTAAAGCCTGAACAAAACAATAAGGAGAACCAAATAGTTTTAGTCAATTTTGTGAGCACAGGCCCAATGTAATTTTTTTTTTTAAAGATTTTATTTATTTATTTGAGAGAGAGAGAATGAAAGACAGAGAGCACGAGAGGGAAGAGGGTCAGAGGGAGAAGCAGACCCCCCGCCGAGCAGGGAGCCCGATGCGGGACTCGATCCCGGGACTCCAGGATCATGACCTGAGCCGAAGGCAGTCGCTTAACCAACTGAGCCACCCAGGCGCCCGAGGCCCAATGTAATTAAAGATACACATTGGAGGCATTCATTTGGGCACTGTATCATGGGACCCTATATTAGAGCAACTTCAATGAAAGCCATTTGGCAACATTTCATTCAAAGCTCTGAAATACACAAGCACTTAAGTGTCACTTAATCTCATGAAATCTTTGTCTCATAATTAATTTTAGCTATCAGCACAGATTTAAATACAAGGATGTTCTATTCACCACCACTTATTTAAAATGACAATTTGAATCATACCAAATACTCAACAATAATAGAAAGGGTTGAGAAAGTAGGATTTGTTCATGAGAATTTAAGGTATTACAAACATTGCAAATGATGTCCTAGAAGAATATTTGAAAATGTGGGAAATTGCAAAATGTAGTTTTTAAACATTTTGTTTTGAAATAATTACCAATTCACAAGAAGTTGCAAAGGTAGTACAGAGAGATTCTGTGTACACTGTACCCAATACGTTCCCATGATTACTGCTATATAGTACAATATCAAAACCAGGAAACTGACAATGATATAATGTATGTGTATAGTTCTATGTCATTTTACATATGTAACCACCACCACACACAAGATATATAACTATCCCATCCCCCAAAATGTTTTCTTGCCTTTATAATCACACCCACACTCGACTCCACACACACTCCTGCCATCCCTTACCCCTAACAGCCACTGATTTGTTTTCCATCTCTATAATTTTTCATATCAAGAATGTTATATAAATGGAATCATATAGCATGCAACTTTTTCAGATTGGCTTTTTAACTTAGAATAATACCCGTGAGATCTATCCAAGTTGGTGCATGTATCAATAGTCTGTCCCTTTTTACTGCTGTGTAGTATTCCATGCTGTGAATGTGCCACAGTTTGTTTAATCATTCACCTATTAAGGTTGTTTCCAGGATTTCACTATTACAAATAAAACTGATATGAAAAAACTGAATAAAATTCCCTCAATTCTTAATTTTCTGGGAGTTTTTACCATGAATGGCTCTTGAATTTTGTCAAATGCTTTATTCTGCATTTGATCATATGGTTTTTTTCTCTTTATCCTGCTAATATGGTGGATTACAGGGGTGCCTGGGTGGCTCAGTCAGTTCAGTGTCTGCCTTCAGCTCAGGTCATGATCTCAGGGTCCTGGGATGGAGCCTCATGTTAAGACTAACTAAATCTTGATTTAAAACCAAAAATTAGTTACAGAAAATGGGATTTTTTTTCATTAAATTGAATGGAATTCTGTCACTGAACAGGAAGAAACAGAAAAAATATTTCAAGGCACATAAATATTAAAGATGTGTCATTTTATCATAAAAAGCAAATATTTGGTAAGGTTGTACTTTTGTAAACATAGGCATATAAACATAAAATTT
>NW_027865854.1:0-253 GCF_054177405.1 Leptonychotes weddellii
TTCCCTCTCTCACTATGTCTCTCACTGTCAAATAAATAAATAAAAAATCTTAAAAAAAAAAAAATTATTCAGACAAAGACCTTGATGCAGGGAAAAAGTTTTTAAAAACACAAATAAACAAAAGAAAATAAGGACTATGCCATGGAATCCTCTTAGACAAATGTGTAATAATTTTCATGGAAGTAATCCAAACTGAAAGCCTACTTCCAACTCCCTGACCATAATGTTTCTGGGTTCCCGTGAGATCCTCAGG
>NW_027865855.1:0-253 GCF_054177405.1 Leptonychotes weddellii
ACCCACGGAGGGCTCACCGCACTCAGCGCCCCGTGTACTTTCCCGCTGAGCCCACACAATCCACACGTGAGGTGAGGACTGTCGCTGTGAATAAGAAATGGTGTTGGAGCAGGCTTAGGAGAGGTGCCCAAGGTCGTATGACCCAGAAGCGAGAGGACGAGGGGGCAAACTCCAGCCTCTGACTCCAAAGCCTGAGCCCGCAGTCACTACCCTGCGCCCGCTGGCTCGTCCCTGAGGGCTACACGCCCGCCCG
>NW_027865856.1:0-253 GCF_054177405.1 Leptonychotes weddellii
AAGGTACAAATGTCCACATATAAGATGAATCCTGGAGATGTGATGTACAGCATATGACTAAATATAAAAACCCAAAGCTGTTCATCATCGATGTGTTTTAAACTTTGGTTCAAGATTACAAAACTAAAGTCTACAGGACTCTAGGAAAAGGCTACTCATCACATTAAAACTCAGGATTTTTAAACCTGGGGCTGAGAGTCAGGTGGTCTACGATGCTGGAGGCCCTTCGATGGTAGAATTACCACACGTCCCC
>NW_027865857.1:0-253 GCF_054177405.1 Leptonychotes weddellii
CCCAACACTATCTGTTGAAATTTACAGTATTTTTGAGTGTATTTCTTTGTATGACTTTTTTTTAGTGGTTGCTCTAGGTATTATGTTACATGTACAAAATTTATCAAAATCTACTGGGGTAGGGCGCCTGGGTGGCTCAGTTGGTTAAGCGACTGCCTTCAGCTCAGGTCATGATCCCAGGGTCCTGGGATCGAGTCCCACATCGGGCTCCCTGCTCTGCGGGGAGCCTGCTTCTCCCTCTCCCACTCCCCCT
>NW_027865858.1:0-253 GCF_054177405.1 Leptonychotes weddellii
CAGGTTCCACAGAAGAAATGGTGATTCTGCAGGTTTGGAATGGGGTCTGAGAATTGGCATCTTTCCCAAGTACTTGTTAGTGCTGATGCTGCTCCTGGAGACCCTCGTTTAGTGGCTACACTAGAGAATGCAGGCACAGCGCACCTGAGCCCCCCACACCCACCATCTACGTCAACACAACTCCAGGGGAGTTCCCAGGGAAGAGTTTATCATTTACTTTTCACTGTTGTGAGTTTACTGTGGGTTCCCAGCA
>NW_027865859.1:0-253 GCF_054177405.1 Leptonychotes weddellii
TACAGCAGGGAGATGGGGGACAGGACAGAGGTTAGCAGTTACAGCGGGGAGATGGGGGACAGGATGCAGGTTAGCAGTTACAGTGGGGAGATTCGGGACTTATCGTTCAGTAGGGACAGAATTCCACTTTGGGAAGTTGGAAAGTTCTGGGGGTGAATGGTGGTGGCAGATGCACAGCAGTGGGAAAGGGCTTAATGCCACGAAACTATACACTTAAAATGGCTCAAATTGTAAATTTTATGTTATGTGTATT
>NW_027865860.1:0-253 GCF_054177405.1 Leptonychotes weddellii
ACGCTGGGCACAGACCCTAACCCATGGAATATGCCCCGTTAATCTTAGCAGAGGGCACGTCAGACCTCTTACCTGACTTCCTGGTAATTCCACAAGGCTCTACAAGTCTACACATGACTCACACTCCCCTTGGGGAGTGCAGGCAGCAGCCGTCCCCACACCATCTCAGTGCCGTCATCCCCGTGACTTCCTTCTCTTACGACTGGAAGGCCGTGTTCTTGCACACTGGCTTAGGTTTCTAGATAACGAGAGC
>NW_027865861.1:0-253 GCF_054177405.1 Leptonychotes weddellii
CACATAAGCTCTCCTTATACCTCTTTCATGTCTGGGGTCTTCTCTTTGAGTAAGCCGTGCTCACGCACACAAACAAGAGGAGAAAACCACTATCTAAGTAATAACAGTAACAACCATGGTTGATAACTATGCGGCAGGCTCTTGTCGAAACATTTCATATGAATTAACTCATTTATCCTCATTAAAATACAACAAACTAAAAGCTCAAAGTCCAAAGACCATTGTGAGCATTTTTTTCTGCACAGAATTCAGG
>NW_027865862.1:0-253 GCF_054177405.1 Leptonychotes weddellii
AAGGTACAAATGTCCACATATAAGATGAATCCTGGAGATGTGATGTACAGCATATGACTAAATATAAAAACCCAAAGCTGTTCATCATCGATGTGTTTTAAACTTTGGTTCAAGATTACAAAACTAAAGTCTACAGGACTCTAGGAAAAGGCTACTCATCACATTAAAACTCAGGATTTTTAAACCTGGGGCTGAGAGTTCAGGTGGTCTACGACGCTGGAGGCCCTTCGATGGTAGAATTACCACACGTCCC
>NW_027865863.1:0-253 GCF_054177405.1 Leptonychotes weddellii
TCCCTCAACAGTGAGACAACGCCCACATCTCTGCTGATCCACCTGACCCTCAACTGGTATGCCATTTCACGGGGGAAATGATGCAGGGGGGAGTTGGCATCTTCTCTGTTTTAGCCTTTTGTTCATACTATCACAGTAAGTGTTTAAAGGCTTCACTGTTACTTTCATTTTGGCTCCTTATTGGTTTGATTGGTTGTTCGAACACTTGGCAGCTCGTCTCTCCCAAATCAGTTGAGCTCCTGATAGGATAGTG
>NW_027865864.1:0-1846 GCF_054177405.1 Leptonychotes weddellii
TGCTTGGGTTATAATATGTAAATAAGTTAAAGGCCACCACCATGATGAGTTTTCAGACTCTATGTCCCACCTCACATAAGCTGCTCACAGTGGACATACTGGTGGTAGTTAAAGTGAACAAACAAAACACGGGGCATTGTACAAGGGAAAAAGCTGCCTACTTACCTGCCTACAAGCTCTGGGATCACCTTTTATATTTTTCCTTCAGTAAGTGATATTTCTTACTGCACTGATATGAACTTTGGCATAGATTTAAGGCCTAATCATGATTTTTTTTTTTTTTTAGATTTTATTCATTTATTTGAGACAGAGAGAATGAGAGACAGAGAGCATGAGAGGGAGGAGGGTCAGAGGGAGAAGCAGACTCCCTGCTGAGCAGGGAGCCCGATGCGGGACTCGATCCCGGGACTCCGGGCTCATGACCTGAGCCGAAGGCAGTCGCTTAACCAACTGAGCCACCCAGGCGCCCGGCCTAATCACTATTTTTAAACTTAAGGAACCCCCATCTGTGTAACATACAATGACTGGAACATAAAAAATAATGTTGTACATCCCACCTTTGTCTGAGGAAGTTGGCCCAAGTTATGACCTGCTTGTTTTTGACCAGGCCTGTACCTTTTCTCAGATCTGGGGCCCCTGCCCTTCCTAGCTTACCATATGCCCTTTTAGCCTTATTCATTTTCGAAGCCTCCTTGGATTACACTTCCTGGCTTTCCTCTAGGTCTGTATCTCTTCATGATACTTTATTTTCATTTTCTCTGGGGCTCTATTTGTGAGACACCTTCAGTCATTTTTTACCCACTGGATCTCTTCTGCCAGGGCTGATCAGTATTCCCCAACAAGAGAAAAATAATGACAGTGGAGTAGAAACGTAAGGATAGAATGGGAAAATAATTCCAGGATTGGGGAAAACAAAAACAAAAACACCACAGGCAGTAGGGATGAAGCTATTCAATAAAATGGCAAACAGAAGGAGTTGAGTAGGCACTCTGACAGGGCTGGAGGACTGGACAGGACTGACCTCCACAGAGCTGACAACAGAGTTGAAAAGGTAGGTTGTGGTTAAAACTATTCAAAACTCCAAAGAGTTTCTGATGTTACATCAGCACCTTCCTGGAATAATTATTATAAATAATTTGGGTAAGATAATAGCTGGGGAGGAGGCAGGTGGAAATTAAAATTTACCTTTAAGTTTCCCTGTTTTGTTGTTTTGGTTTTAAAAGCCAAAGGGAATTTTTAGATATAAACTAACTATCTTGGCAGGAAACTGAGAGGATAAAAATCAGTCTCCAGCAGGTTAATCAGCAGGAAATTTGGGAGGGAGGAGGCTGTAAAGAAAGAGAAAGAAGAAGAAAGAAGGGGGAGAAGGAGGAGGAAGAGAAGAGAAGAAAGAGCACAAAAAGGTTGAGACATCTGAGAATCCTGACAGTTATTGGTCCTTGTACTCACGGTGCCATGAAGTGGCAAGACCTAAGAGTTGACTGATTTGTCAGGCCATGTGGGTTTTCCAAGTTCCATATTTGGTATTAAGTAAGATTATAGTCATTTCCAAGACCCATGTACTACATAGAAGCAGCAACAGAATTATTGAAACTGAAGGAACATGGAAGAATACAATGATGGACATTTTTTTTAAATTTTATTTTATTATGTTATGTTAATTACCATATATTACATCATTAGTTTTTGATGTAGTGTTCCATGATTCATTGTTTGCATATAACACCCAGTGCTCCATTCAATATGTGCCCTCTTTAATACCCATCACCAGGCTAACCCATCCCCCCACCCCCCTCCCCTCTAGAACCCTCAGTTTGTTTCTCAGAGTCCATAGTCTCCCATGGTT
>NW_027865865.1:0-253 GCF_054177405.1 Leptonychotes weddellii
CAGGTTCCACAGAAGAAATGGTGATTCTGCAGGTTTGGAATGGGGTCTGAGAATTGGCATCTTTCCCAAGTACTTGTTAGTGCTGATGCTGCTCCTGGAGACCCTCGTTTAGTGGCTACACTAGAGAATGCAGGCACAGCGCACCTGAGCCCCCCACACCCACCATCTACGTCAACACAACTCCAGGGGAGTTCCCAGGAAAGAGTTTATCATTTACTTTTCACTGTTGTGAGTTTACTGTGGGTTCCCAGCA
>NW_027865866.1:0-253 GCF_054177405.1 Leptonychotes weddellii
AATACTACAGAATTATATCTCAAGGGGCACCTGGGTGGCTCAGTCAGTTAAGCGTACCTTCAGCTCAGGTCATGTTCCCAGGGTCCTGGGATCGAGCCCCACGTCACAGCAGGGAGTCTGCTTCTCCCTCTCCCTCTGCCCCTCCCCCTGTCTGTGCTCTCTCTCTCTCTGTATCAAATAAATAAATACAAATTTATTTTAAAAAATGACATCTCCAACTCTCCTATGCTGCTTATCACTTTCTACTGAGAGT
>NW_027865867.1:0-253 GCF_054177405.1 Leptonychotes weddellii
ACGCTGGGCACAGACCCTAACCCATGGAATATGCCCCGTTAATCTTAGCAGAGGGCACGTCAGACCTCTTACCTGACTTCCTGGTAATTCCACAAGGCTCTACAAGTCTACACATGACTCACACTCCCCTTGGGGAGTGCAGGCAGCAGCCGTCCCCACACCATCTCAGTGCCGTCATCCCCGTGACTTCCTTCTCTTATGACTGGAAGGCCGTGTTCTTGCACACTGGCTTAGGTTTCTAGATAACGAGAGC
>NW_027865868.1:0-253 GCF_054177405.1 Leptonychotes weddellii
TACATGTCTTTCTCTGATTGACTTATTTCGCTCAGCATAACATCCTCCAGTTCTATCCATGTCATTGCAAATGGCAAGATCTCATTCCTTTTGATGGCTGCATAATATTCCATTGTATATATATACCACATCTTCTTTATCCATTCATCTGTCGATGGACATCTTGGAGTGCCTTGGTTTTTTAAAATTAACCAGCCCAAAAGAGATGTCTCTGAAGCATTTACAAGAGGATGAGCTAACAAATGATGCCAGT
>NW_027865869.1:0-253 GCF_054177405.1 Leptonychotes weddellii
AATCGTTGTCATAATAAATAAACCTATTTTGACACATTATTAGTTAATTACAGGCTATATTTTATCCAGATTTCCTTAGATTTTGCCTAATGTCTTGTTTTATGATCCCATCTGGATACCAAATTGCACTTAGTCATCATGTCCCCTTAAGATTCTCTTGGTTGTGATAGTTTCTCAAACTTCCTTGCTTTCAATGGACTTGACTATTTTGAGGGGTACTGGTTAGGTATTTGTAAAATTCCCCTCGGTTAGG
>NW_027865870.1:0-253 GCF_054177405.1 Leptonychotes weddellii
CTCATGCTCTCTGTCTCTCATTCTCTCTGTCTCAAATAAATAAATAAAATCTTTAAAAAAAAAAAAAAAGAATATTGGATAGAATTCCAATATGCAGATCACATATCCTGCCCTCAAAGCCATAGAATCATTCCATTTAGAGCTGACAGAAGTCCTCAGAGGGCCTTCGTTATTAAATTTGTTGTAGATTCAGGCATCAAACAGAGTTCACCAATCTTGTCAAAAGTTCAAGCTCTCTTTACATGTATAGGTG
>NW_027865871.1:0-253 GCF_054177405.1 Leptonychotes weddellii
AAAAGCCAAATTTTAATATAAAGACATGTATGTTTTTCCATATTTTTGTGTCTTCAATTTCTTTCATGAGTGTTCTGTAGTTCCTAGAGTATAGATCCTTTACCTCTGTTAGGTTTATTCCGAGGTATCTTATGGTTTTTGGTGCTATTATAAATGGAATCAATTCTCTAATTTCTCTTTCTACAGCTGCATTGTTAGTGTATAAGAAAACAACTGATTTCTGTGCATTGATTTTGTATCCTGCCACATTACT
>NW_027865872.1:0-253 GCF_054177405.1 Leptonychotes weddellii
GCTTATTATAATTTAAACTACTATAAAAATTATTCATAAGTCCTTTTGTGTATATATATTTTCATTTTTCTTGGTTAGGAGGGGAATTGCTGGGTAACAAGGTAAATATATGTCAAACTTCATCAGAAACCAACAAACTTCTAAAAAAGTGGTTGCAACATTTACACTCCCACCAGCAACGTTTGAGACTTCCCCTTGCTCCATATTTTTGATAATATTTTTAAATGACTGCCTTTTAAATGTAGTCATTCTG
>NW_027865873.1:0-253 GCF_054177405.1 Leptonychotes weddellii
TGAGACCAGACGAAATCCAGGTCTCCTACTCCTCCGCCATCTTGCTCCGCCCTCTTACCGAGTTTTGAATTCACTCTTGTTTTTGGTGCACAGGTATTCTCATGATCTAATGGAAATGTACATTTTAAGATCAGTGTGCTCATTGTAATGATTCTTCTTTTAATAACCTGAGTGAATTGGTACTGGGATTCACAAGGATATTTTTTTTTTTTAAAGATTTTATTTATTTATTTGAGAGAGAGAGAGAATGAGA
>NW_027865874.1:0-253 GCF_054177405.1 Leptonychotes weddellii
TTTGTATCTATAGATTAAGAGATATAGACCCTTGATATTGGACACAGAATTTCAATTACTTAAATCTTTGGAATTAGAGACACAAATCTTAGGCATCCGAAGAGGGAGAAAGGTAACCACACACTGAAATCTTTATGCATTTCACTGTTATTCTGGATCAGTATTGGTGTCTTAAGGTCATCTGACAACTGAGACAAAAGCATCAAATGTACCATCCATTCTTCAGTATTCATCATGGTTTGTTAACTCAGTA
>NW_027865875.1:0-1845 GCF_054177405.1 Leptonychotes weddellii
GAGGCTACTCACCCTGCCGCTCCCTTCCGAGGGCCCCGCGGGGCGGGGGGGAGGGGCAGCCGAGGCCCACCGCCCGGGGCCGCCCCTCCCCGCCCGGGGTTGTACGGGACAGCCACGCCGGGAGGCCCGGTCTTGGGGGGCGAGGGGGCAGGGCCCGGGCCTGGGCAGCGAGCGGGGACGGCCCGGCCTTCGGGGCCTGGCGTGCGAGGCCCGCCGGGAGGCCGCTCCCCGCCCACGACGGGGCGCGCGAGGCCCCGGCGCCCGAGCGCCAGGCGGGGTCGCGACCCGGCGCGGGGGACGGCGGCGGCGGCGGCCGCCAGCGCGCGTGGCCCGGGCCGGCGGGTCCGGGCGCCTCTCCGGCGGAGGGAGGGCTCGCGCGCGCTCGGGGTTCCGGGGGGTTCCGACGGGACCACTCGCCGGCGCGGGGGGCGCCCGGGTCCTCCGAGCCGGGCGCTCGGTCGCGCGGAGAGCCGGGGCGGGGCGGAAGAAGCCGGCCGTTCAGTGTGCTGGTTTTCTTGACGGCCAGGACCGAGCCTGACCCCGAGGAGCGGCCGCGTGAGGCACCGGGAGCCCACCCGGCGCCGGGCGGGCGGGTCCATTTTGCCGCACAAGCCGGGCAATTGGCAAACTGCGGATGGGCAGGTCCACTTTCCTTCGGGGGTGAGCGGCCTGAGATCCAGAGACAATGGCCCCGATGGGATGGAGCCCGAAGGCGTCATCGAGAGTAACTGGAATGAGATCGTTGATAGCTTTGATGACATGAATCTCTCTGAATCCCTTCTCCGTGGCATCTACGCCTATGGTTTTGAGAAGCCTTCTGCCATCCAGCAGCGAGCCATTCTCCCTTGTATCAAGGGTTATGATGTGATCGCTCAAGCCCAATCTGGGACTGGGAAAACAGCCACTTTTGCCATATCGATTCTGCAACAGATTGAATTGGATCTAAAGGCTACGCAGGCCTTGGTCCTGACACCTACTAGGGAGTTGGCTCAGCAGATACAGAAGGTAGTCATGGCGTTAGGAGATTACATGGGTGCCTCCTGTCACGCCTGCATCGGGGGGACCAACGTACGTGCCGAGGTGCAGAAGCTTCAGATGGAGGCTCCCCATATCATCGTGGGCACCCCAGGTCGTGTGTTTGACATGCTGAATCGGAGATACCTGTCTCCCAAGTACATCAAGATGTTTGTACTGGATGAAGCTGATGAAATGTTAAGCCGCGGATTCAAGGACCAGATCTATGACATATTCCAGAAGCTCAACAGCAACACCCAGGTGGTTTTGCTGTCTGCCACGATGCCTTCCGACGTGCTCGAGGTGACCAAGAAGTTCATGAGGGACCCCATCCGGATCCTGGTCAAGAAGGAGGAGCTGACCCTGGAGGGTATCCGCCAGTTCTACATCAACGTGGAGCGAGAGGAGTGGAAGCTGGACACGCTGTGCGACCTGTACGAGACCCTGACCATCACGCAGGCGGTCATATTCATCAACACCCGAAGGAAGGTGGACTGGCTCACTGAGAAGATGCACGCCCGAGACTTCACTGTGTCCGCCATGCACGGAGATATGGACCAAAAGGAACGAGACGTTATCATGAGGGAGTTCCGCTCTGGCTCTAGCCGAGTACTGATTACCACTGACCTGCTGGCCAGAGGCATTGACGTGCAGCAGGTTTCCTTAGTCATCAACTATGACCTTCCCACCAACAGGGAAAACTACATCCACAGAATCGGTCGCGGGGGACGATTTGGCCGTAAGGGTGTGGCTATTAACATGGTGACAGAAGAAGACAAGAGGACTCTTCGAGACATCGAGACCTTCTACAACACCTCCATTGAGGAGATG
>NW_027865876.1:0-253 GCF_054177405.1 Leptonychotes weddellii
AGATTCAAATATGTAAGAGATTAACATGACAGCAAAGGATGAGAGATTCAAGAGTTTTGTGCTAACCAATTCTTCAATACAATGTGTCTTGCTGATTAAGTTGGACAAAAATGTTTTCCTGTATGAATGCTTTTGTCCCTCTTGCATACAATCCTTCTGGACTAAAAGGTTTGGATGAAAATAGGGAATTTAAAAAAAAATGTAAAGTTCATTATTGAAAGGGACATATTGATAGCAACAATACCGGAAAATG
>NW_027865877.1:0-253 GCF_054177405.1 Leptonychotes weddellii
GTATTGCCCCACCTACCTGGAATATTTTTTCCTTATTCTCTTACTATAGATTCTTTTTTTTTTTTTTTTTTTTAAAGATTTTATTTATTTATTTGACAGAGACAGAGACAGCGAGAGCAGGAACACAAGCAGGGGGAGTGGGAGAGGGAGAAGCAGGCTTCCTGCTGAGCCGGGAGCCCGATGTGGGACTCGATCCCAGAACCCTGGGATCATGACCTGAGCCGAAGGCAGTCGCTTAACCAACTGAGCCACC
>NW_027865878.1:0-253 GCF_054177405.1 Leptonychotes weddellii
AACCTATTGCTTTCCTGGCAAGGAAATGGCACATTCTATTAAGATATCCCTCATGGCACTTGCCTTTTCAAAGCAGGAGGAAGAAAAGGAAAAAATGTTTTATCATTGTGTTAGGATAGGAAATGAATTATGAGGTAATATAGATAAGTAGATAGTAGTCTCTCATCAAAAAAAGTATCTTTTTGCAATCTTGTAATATACTTTTTATAAGGACATGAAATCTTAAATAAAGTTTTTGTGAAGAATTTCCAAA
>NW_027865879.1:0-253 GCF_054177405.1 Leptonychotes weddellii
CAATTCACAGCACTCACCATAGCACATACCCTCCCCAATGTCTATCACCCAACTACCCCATCCCTCCCACCCCCCACCACTCCAGCAACCCTCAGTTTGTTTCCTGAGATTAAGAATTCCTCGTATCAGGATAGCATGTTATATTTAGTCATCATTACCCTAAGGAGTTAGGCTACTCCTGGCTGTGACTGTTTCTCAGACTTTCCTTGTTTTTTATGACATCAGTTTTGAGGAGTAATGGTCAAGTATTTTG
>NW_027865880.1:0-253 GCF_054177405.1 Leptonychotes weddellii
CCCAACACTATCTGTTGAAATTTACAGTATTTTTGAGTGTATTTCTTTGTATGACTTTTTTTTAGTGGTTGCTCTAGGTATTATGTTACATGTACAAAATTTATCAAAATCTACTGGGGTAGGGCGCCTGGGTGGCTCAGTTGGTTAAGCGACTGCCTTCAGCTCAGGTCATGATCCCAGGGTCCTGGGATCGAGTCCCGCATCGGGCTCCCTGCTCTGCGGGGAGCCTGCTTCTCCCTCTCCCACTCCCCCT
>NW_027865881.1:0-253 GCF_054177405.1 Leptonychotes weddellii
GTCTCTCATTCTCTCTCTCTCAAATAAATAAATAAAATCTTTAAAAAAAAAAATAAATAAATAAATAAAATAAAAGAAGTAAATATTGTACTGCTAATCATCTATGACTGTGTTCACAAGAAAGAAAGGGGAATCCCTAGATGCCAGCCAGGAAGAGGGTGCAGAAAACCAGTGAGGTAGGCATATGACCTATGCTGCAGCCGCACAAAGGGAGGGCCTTAGCTTAGAAAACAAACACATAAATATTGCCCTT
>NW_027865882.1:0-253 GCF_054177405.1 Leptonychotes weddellii
TTTTTTTTATTTCTTTTTTTTTTTAAAGATTTTATTTATTTATTTATTTGACAGAGAGAGAGACACAGCGAGAGAGGGAACACAAGCAGGGGGAGTGGGAGAGGGAGAAGCAGGCTTCCCGCAGAGCAGGGAGCCCGATGCGGGGCTCGATCCCCGGGCCCTGGGATCATGACCTGAGCCGAAGGCAGACGCTTAACGACTGAGCCACCCAGGCGCCCCTATTTTTTTTTTTATTTCTATATATATTTTTAAA
>NW_027865883.1:0-253 GCF_054177405.1 Leptonychotes weddellii
TTCCCTCTCTCACTATGTCTCTCACTGTCAAATAAATAAATAAAAAATCTTAAAAAAAAAAAAATTATTCAGACAAAGACCTTGATGCAGGGAAAAAGTTTTTAAAAACACAAATAAACAAAAGAAAATAAGGACTATGCCATGGAATCCTCTTAGACAAATGTGTAATAATTTTCATGGAAGTAATCCAAACTGAAAGTCTACTTCCAACTCCCTGACCATAATGTTTCTGGGTTCCCGTGAGATCCTCAGG
>NW_027865884.1:0-253 GCF_054177405.1 Leptonychotes weddellii
GCTGAGGTTTAGAGATTCACCAAGACCTCCCCTACGGTCACAAGAAAAGTAAGGATGTTGCCTGTGCCCCGTCTCAGTACTGATGCTGGAGACTACAGGGTTCTGCCCAGAGCAGCCGGAGCTGAGACACCGGGACGCCGAGGCTCACTGTGTGTGTGTGTGTGTGTGTGTGTGTGTGTCTGTGTGAGAGACAGACAGACAGACAGATGGGGGCGGGAGGACTGTGGAGTTCTGCCCAGAGCAGCCAGAACTG
>NW_027865885.1:0-253 GCF_054177405.1 Leptonychotes weddellii
TCATGCTCTCTGTCTCTCATTCTCTCTGTCTCAAATAAATAAATAAAATCTTTAAAAAAAAAAAAAAAAGAATATTGGATAGAATTCCAATATGCAGATCACATATCCTGCCCTCAAAGCCATAGAATCATTCCATTTAGAGCTGACAGAAGTCCTCAGAGGGCCTTCGTTATTAAATTTGTTGTAGATTCAGGCATCAAACAGAGTTCACCAATCTTGTCAAAAGTTCAAGCTCTCTTTACATGTATAGGTG
>NW_027865886.1:0-1845 GCF_054177405.1 Leptonychotes weddellii
TGTGATAGACATTGGGGAGGGTATATGCTATGGTGAGCGCTGTGAATTGTGCAAGACTGTTGAATTACAGATCTGTACCTCTGAAACAAATAATGCAATATATGTTAAGAAAAAAAAAAAAGAAGATAGCAGGCGGGGAAGAATGAAGGGGGGGGAAATCGGAGGGGTAGACGAACCATGAGAGACGATGGACTCTGAAAAACAGACTGAGGGTTCTAGAGGGTAGGGGTTATCCTGGTGATGGGTATTAAAGAGGGCATGCTCTGCATGGTGCACTGGGTGTTATGCACAAACAATGAATCATGGAATGCTACATCAAAAACTAATGATGTAATGTATGGTGAATAACATAACAATAAAAAATTTTAAAAATAAGGAGAATTTCAGACTGATATCCCTGATGAATATGGATTCCAAAATTCTCAACAAAATCATAGCTAATTGGATCCTACAATACATTAAAAGGATCATCCACCATGACCAAGTGAGATTTATACCTGGGATGCAAGGGTGGTTCAACATTCACAGATCAATCAATGTGATAGAACACATTAATAAGAGGAGAGAGAAGAACCATATGGTCCTCCCAATTGATGCAGGAAAAGCATCTGACAAAATACAGCATCCTTTCCTGATTAAAACTCTTCAGAGTATAGGGATAGAGGAAACATTCTTCAAGTTATAAAATCCATCTATGAAAACCCACAGCGAATATTATCCTCAATGGGGAAATGCTTAGAGTCTTTCCCTTAAGATCAGGAACATGTCAAGGATGCCCACTCTCGCTACTATTGTTCAACATAGTACTAGAAGTCCTAGCAACAGCAATCAGACAACAAAAAAAGTAAAAGGTATTCAAATTGGCAAAGAAGCGAAACTTTCTCTCTTCGCAGATGACATGATACTTTATGTGGAAAATCCAAAAGCTGTGGCCACCCCAAAATTACTAGAACTCATACAGCAATTCAGTAATGTGGCGGGATACAAAAGCAATGCACAGAAATCAGTTGCTTTCTTATACACTAACAATGCAACTGTAGAAAGAGAAATTAGAGAAATGATTCCATTTACAATAGCACTAAAACCCGTAAGATACCTCGGAATAAACCTAACCAAAGAGGAGAAGGATCTATACTCTAGGAACTACAGAACACTCATGAAAGAAATTGACGTAGACACAAAAAGATGGAAAAACTTTTCATGCTCATGGATTGGAAGAATAAACATTGTTAACATGTCTATGCTACCGAGAGCAATCTATACCTTCAAGGCCATCCCGATCAAAATTCTTTCCTTTTTATATTATAGTTGCAAAGTCAGAGCTCACCTGGACTCAACTATTCCATGAGGGCATTCCTAATTCTGCCAGCCCCACACTGGCATTCAGAATTTCTATAGACTCAAATTTCTCCCACACCATTTATTTTTATTTTTTTTATTTTATGTTAATCACCATACATTACATCATTAGTTTTTGATGCAGTGTTCCATGATTCATTATTTGCGTACAACACCCAGTCCTCCATGCAGATCATGCCCTCCTCAACACCCGTCACCATGCAACCCATCCTCCCACCCCGCTCCCCTCTAGAACTCTCAGTTTGTTCCTCAGAGTCCATCATCTCTTATGGTTCATCTACCCCTCCAATCTCCCCCCTTTATTCTTCCCCTCCTGCTTTCTTCTTTTTCTTCTTCTTTTTTTTTAAACATATAATGTATTATTTGTTTCAGAGGTACAGATCTGTTATTCAACAATCTTACACAGTTCATAGTGCTCACCATAGCACATACCCTCCCCTTCATCTACCCCTCCAATCTCCCCCTTCATTCTTCCCCTCCTGCTTT
>NW_027865887.1:0-253 GCF_054177405.1 Leptonychotes weddellii
TTGGGTGGTGGGTGGCATCTGGAAGCTCTCCTCCTGTTCCCTTCTCTAGGTTGAAATAGGCTTGGGCTGCCTGGAGGGGCCTTGGCAAGGATGAAAAGAGAAGCGATTTGGTGCTAGGATCTCCTCCTCCCTAAATGGAGTGGGAGAGGCCATGAGCCAGAGTTCAAGACTCTGGTCTGTGTGATCGATCATTCATTCAGCAAATCCTCATAGAACCCCTAGGACACTCCAGGCTCCATGCCCTAGGATTTAC
>NW_027865888.1:0-253 GCF_054177405.1 Leptonychotes weddellii
CGAGGAAGCCCACCCATGGGCATTAATCTGCTAAAGGCCAATTTGCTTAAAGCACTCAGACCAATGCCTGAAGCAGGGTCTGGAAGGGCTCAGGGAATGTGACTACTGTCAGAGCAGGGGCTGGGACAGCGACAGAGGCAGGCCTCACCCCGCGCTGGGAAAGGCAGAAAGCTGCCTGAATTCAGCATTCTTAAATTGGCATTTAAGGCATAGGCATTTTCCCCGTGTACTGCCTGTCTCTGTCCTCTGCACA
>NW_027865889.1:0-253 GCF_054177405.1 Leptonychotes weddellii
AAAAATTAAAAATAGAGCTATCATGTGATCTAGTAATTCTACTCTCTGAGCATTTAGTCAAAGAAAACTAAAACACCAATTCAAAAAGATATATGTGCTCCCAGGTTTATTGCAACATTATTTATAATAGCTTAGATATGAAAACAATTAGGTGTCCATCAATGGATAAAGAAGATGTGGTATATATACAATAGAATACAACTCAACCACAAAAAAGAATGAGATCTTGTTATTTGTGACAACATGGATGGAT
>NW_027865890.1:0-253 GCF_054177405.1 Leptonychotes weddellii
CTTCTCCCCTCCTTGGTCTGGAAGAGTAGCTTTTCTTGTGGTGGAGTTATGATAAGGTCTGTGTTCAGCACTCCAATATTGCAGATGCCTTTTCGAACACTGTAATGGACCATTTACAGCCTTGATATTTTGCCTATTTCTCAACGAATTAAATATTTTCTTCATTTGTGAGCTGAATCTTTACTCCCAATTTTTTTTTCTCATCGATACAGTACTAAAATACATGTTTCCTTATGCCTGGAGCCTTATGGAA
>NW_027865891.1:0-253 GCF_054177405.1 Leptonychotes weddellii
GGATTGGAACGGGAGGTGGGAGGGTCAGGGGATGTTTGGAAAAGGGGGCTGGAAAGTGGGTGGTACATGCTGGTGAGCGGTTGTCCAGGTGCGACAGTTAATTTATGTGTAAACTTGGCTGGGCCAAGGCATGTAAAGGCTGGTAAAACCTTATTTCTGGCCTCGTCTGTGAAGGTGTTTCAGGAAGAGATTAGCATTTGACTCAGTAGACTGAGTGAAGAAGTGTGGTCCCCAATGCAGGTGGACATTTCCA
>NW_027865892.1:0-253 GCF_054177405.1 Leptonychotes weddellii
TTCTCTGAGTAAGGCTGTGGTCCCCTTGGCTGTTTCGTTGCTCCTTAATGGGGGGTCAGCACTGTTTCCACCCACAGACCCAGAGTTTGTCCACTTGCCTGTCATGGTCCGTGGGTGCTGGGGCCTCCCCAGGGGACAGGTGAAGGCACAGGAAGTTAGGAAGGCGGTGGGGAGCCAGACCAGGGAAGAAGTTCTCAGCGGTGCCCTGTAGGGGGGTCTCCTGTCCCGCAGGTGGTGGTCAAGGCCCCGGCCA
>NW_027865893.1:0-253 GCF_054177405.1 Leptonychotes weddellii
TCTGATGTGCACTGATTCATGAAGTTTTATTTTATTTATTTATTTTTTAAAGATTTTATTTATTTATTTATTTAAAGATTTTATTTATTTATTTGACAGAGAGAGACACAGCGAGAGAGGGAACACAAGCAGGGGGAGTGGGAGAGGGAGAAGCAGGCTTCCCGCGGAGCACGGAGCCCGACGCGGGGCTCGATCCCAGGACCCTGGGATCATGACCTGAGCTGAAGGCAGACGCTTAACGACTGAGCCACCC
>NW_027865894.1:0-253 GCF_054177405.1 Leptonychotes weddellii
GATACAGGAGACAAACCAGGAAGTTGTTATACTAATCAAACTGAGGTATGTGACGGATGCTGAACATAAGAAGGGGCACGATGACAGATGAGACAGGCTAAATTTGTGAGCTATGAAAGATGCAGAAGCAAGAGGAGTAACTGAGTCCTTGTTGTGGGGTGTGGGGAGGTGGAGAGGTTAAGAAGAAGACCCAGATTTTATTGGAGTTGGCTGATGGTAATATCATATGACAAAGTAGGAAACACAGGGTGAC
>NW_027865895.1:0-253 GCF_054177405.1 Leptonychotes weddellii
TGAGGAGGGCACGTTCTGCATGGAGCACTGGGTGTTATGCACAAACAATGAATCATGTATGGGGATTAACATAACAATAAAAAAATAATAATAAAAATGGGCAAAAGACCTGAATAGACATTTCTCCAAAAAAGATATACAAATGGCCAACTGGTACATGAAAAACATCACTAACCATTAGGGAATGTAAATCAAAACCACAATGAGATATTATTTTACACCTATCGGGATGGCTATTATTAAAAATACAAAA
>NW_027865896.1:0-253 GCF_054177405.1 Leptonychotes weddellii
AAAAAAAAGATTCTCTCTCTCTCTCTTTAAAAAAAAAAAAAGAAAGAAAGAAATAAGCCACGTCCAACATGAGAGGAGCGTTTATGTAAACTATAGTGAACATATATGATGGAATTTTATTCAGACAACAGATGTTTACATAAAACATCTTCCTGTCACTGTAATGGTTATGATGTACCATTCAACCAAAGAAGGGTAGTATTCCCTTACCAAGCCTTATGCAGCAGGTGTCTACAGGCACTGTTTTTAGTGT
>NW_027865897.1:0-1845 GCF_054177405.1 Leptonychotes weddellii
CTCTGTATGATGGGGGAGACTGCACCAGCACACATCCAAGTACACACATACCCCTCATTGAAATTCTACTTGCTCTTCAAACCCTATTTATAAAGAAAGTTTGTGGGGGGAAAAAAGAACATGAGCTTTTATGTTGAATGCTGGGCTTTAAAGTGAATGTAAGGCACCTGATTATATAAAAAAATTCAGTTATATGTACTTTGTGAAAACTAGTTTACAATATGATGAAATATGAAGTTGTTTCCTTACCTCTTACCTTTGAAAAAATAATTCCCAGATTGTTCAAAATCTAAATGAGAGATCTGCACTATAAAGTAAAATGAATAAAATAGGAAGTGTTTCTTAAACATGTCAGAAACCATAAACTGCGAAATGAGGACTTAGTGGATCTGGCTACTTAAAAACAAAATTTTCTTCTAAGATAAATTTTGCAGATGTTCAAAGGACTGTTAAAAGATATATGGATATATAGATATTTCATGGAAGAGGAAATAAGAATTGCCAATAAATATGATCAATTTATATGCTTTAGAGATATTCAACTTAATTAGTAATAAGAGAAATGAAAGTAAAAAAAAAAGAGAGACAGAAATTATTTAATACCCATTATACAGACAGAGAATTCAATTTTGGATAAACCAGTGTTTATGAGGATGTGAAAGGGAAATATAAACTAGGGAAGTTATCCTAGAGTGCAATCTGGAATTAAGTGAAATTAAAGTTGTCTATATGTTAAGATCCTATAATATCTCTCCTGAAAAATATTGCACTCAGAGAAACCCTTGCACAGATGCATTAAAGGATATGTAGAAAGACATTATTTTTCAGTCCTGTATGTGTTAATTGTAGGCAACATAACTGTTTATCACTAGGCAAAGACATAGAACTTAGCAAATGCATAAGAGAGAATATTATATAGGCACAATATCAGAAACCTCAATGTGCATATATGCATGTGTCTGTTTATCTATTTACCTATAGAGAGAACACAATATGCATGGTTCTTAAGAGAATAATTTTGGGTTTAAAATAGCAACAGAATGAAATCTGTACCATAATTTCATTTATGGAAATTAAAATACATACACAAAACATTATTGTATATTTTTCAATATATATATTTCACACATCACAGTTGGCCACTATTGTCAGAAGAAGAATAAGAGAAAACATGTGTGATGGGGAGAAATGAAATGATCTAAAATATGAAAAATGCCTAGTACAGACTAATGACTATCATTTTCATGAACCAAAGGGTATGATGAATTCAACTCCCCACTCTAGCTGATATCCACATGAGAGGGGGTAAATGCCAGTCAAAAACCTCTCCAAAAACCCCTAAATTCCCAAGAGGCATGCTAATTAATAGAGGCTTTTCATTTCTTAATTCAAATTATTGGTTAATTTGGGGCTTTGAGATACTAAAATAAGTTGAAGGAGTAAGTTTTTAGTATTTCCAAGCATATAATTCTCTTAAAACTGACAAATGCAATGATCAAAGTGGCAACCTCTATTTTTACTGAACTGTAGGGTTTTTTTTAGAGGATAAGTGGATGAAACTTTGGTACTGTCTTTAAACAAGGCAATTTCTTATTGCCTTCTCATCTTGCCTTATTCTTAAGATTTATTCTGATTCAAGAATCCATCATAAAAAAAAATCATCACAATTTTGTAATATTTTATTAAAAACAATCTTGAAGGGGCGCCTGGGTGGCTCAGTCGTTAAGCGTCTGCCTTCAGCTCAGGTCATGATTCCAGGTCCTGGGATTGAGCCCCGCATCGGGCTCCCTGCTCAGTGGGAGGCCTGCTTCTCTCTCTCCCACTCCCCCTGCTTGTGTTCCCTCT
>NW_027865898.1:0-253 GCF_054177405.1 Leptonychotes weddellii
GTGGCTCAGTTGGTTGAGCGACTGCCTTCGGCTCAGGTCATGATCCTGGAGTCTCGGGATCGAGTCCCGCATCGGGCTCCCTGCTCGGCAGGGAGTCTGCTTCTCCCTCTGACCCTCCCCCCTCTCATATGCTCTCTCTCTCATTCTCTCTGTCTCAAATAAATAAATAAAAAATAAAATCTTTAAAAAAAAAAAAAAGTTGAAAACTATTCCTTTAAGATCAGAAGCAAGACAAGGATGCCCACTCTCACCA
>NW_027865899.1:0-253 GCF_054177405.1 Leptonychotes weddellii
AGGGCCTTGGGGATAATAATCAGTAATGTCAGATCTTTAGAGGCTTCATTTTGACCCCTTCCCTCCTGTTTGCAGATCTCAGACCCGGAGATTTCTTTCTTCCATATGTGTGCCAGAGCCCCTGCTATTTGTCTCACTGCAGACATGCTATTTCTTTCCTTCACTGCCACGGGTGATAAAATCCAGCTGGTACAGGGCCCAGTCTCCACCAGAACACATTCCTGAATACCTCCCATTTCATCCCAAGACAAGG
>NW_027865900.1:0-253 GCF_054177405.1 Leptonychotes weddellii
CCAGAGTTCCACACAGGCCCCTGCAAAGAACAGGTGCTCTATTGGAACAACAACAAAAAAATACCATTTATCTGGTGTTTATTATTTCCCAGGCATTTGTTATTTGCCAAGCACTTTATGTATACTAAGTCATGCAATTCCCACAGCATCCTTATGAGGGAAGGTTCAATTATTTCCCCTACTTTAAAGAGGAGGACACCAAGGCTCAGGGATACAAAGTCACTTGCCTGGAAGGCCATACAGCTCATAAGTG
>NW_027865901.1:0-253 GCF_054177405.1 Leptonychotes weddellii
TTCTATATTCATGGGATTATTAAGCAGGTCACTGACTGGATCAGACTTGCATTCGCAGAGCTTCACAGAGGCTGTACAGACTGTTGTCTCGCAGGTCATTAGGAAGCAATCAGAATAAGAAGCGAGACGAAAAGAAAGTGAGCCTTAAAGCAGTTGCCATGAGGATGGGGATGCAGAAAGCCATTTTAAGGGTGATCCTGGACAGGCTTTAGGGACTGATTGGGTGGAAGAGGGGGCTGGGGAGAAGGTGGTG
>NW_027865902.1:0-253 GCF_054177405.1 Leptonychotes weddellii
TAATTTCTTTTTTTTTAAGATTTTATTTATTTATTTGAGAGAGAGAAGGAGAGAGCATGAGAGGGAGGAGGGTCAGAGGGAGAAGCAGACCCCCCGCCGAGCAGGGAGCCCGATGTGGGACTCGATCCCGGGACTCCAGGATCATGACCTGAGCCGGAGGCAGTCGCTTAACCAACTGAGCCACCCAGGCGCCCCCGATACTATTCTACTTTTGTAAGTGTCTGAAAAATTTTCAGCATATAAGGTTTTATTT
>NW_027865903.1:0-253 GCF_054177405.1 Leptonychotes weddellii
TATATATCACTTTCCCTTTTATTTCTCTTTTACTTTATAATTAGAGCCCTTACCGATTTTTAAAAATACTATGTGTGGTTAGTATATGTTATCTGTGTATTTTACTTTAGAATTAGTAAAAGGGACATTGCAAAAGATTTGTTGCAGAAAGGGGGCATTATGTAGAATCATTCTGACATATTACAGTGAATTAAAAAGTCAAACTAGACAAATTTACTTAATCAAGAAACATGTCTGTCTTACCTTTGAGGGT
>NW_027865904.1:0-253 GCF_054177405.1 Leptonychotes weddellii
AAAAGGAGTCACTGTAACATTTTATGTACAATTAATCCTTTTTTATCTCAGAGCTTATTTTAAAAAATCTTAGTCCTAGACTTTTGACAGTGTGGATAGCCATTTATTTTAAGGACTCTTCAGAAACTTTTAAAACAACCATTTTACCTGTAGATTTCATATGGTTCAGTCATATGCATGGAATACTTTTAGGAACACAGGATATGTTCCATAAAATTGGATAGCCATCTTGAAATCATTGAAAATGGGCAGA
>NW_027865905.1:0-253 GCF_054177405.1 Leptonychotes weddellii
CATGGAACACTTCATCTAGAACTAATGATGTAATGTATGGGGATTAACATAAGAAAAAAAAAAAGAGGGCACGTTCTGCATGGAGCACTGGGTGTTATGCACAAACGATGAATCATGGAACACTACATCAAAAACTAATGAGGTGATATATAATGGTGATATATAACATAATAATAAAAAAAAATTGATCAGGGAAAAAAAAGGAGCCTGCATTCCCTACTTTGGCCACTAGGTGTCAGGGTCAAAGATTGGC
>NW_027865906.1:0-253 GCF_054177405.1 Leptonychotes weddellii
CCCTCCCACAAAAGATATATGTGAGTCTGACCCCTAGAACCTCAGCATGTGAACTCACTTGTAAATAGGGTCTTTACAGATGAAATTAGTTAAGATGGTGGGTCCTAATCTCATATAAGTGGTGTCCTTATAAAGAGGGGACATCTGGACATAGACACACACAGGGAGAACCCCATGTGAGGATGGAGTCAGAGAAGGGGACTCTCAGTTTTAGGCCCTGCTAGACAGCAGGGGGCAGAGGCAGACCCCCAGC
>NW_027865907.1:0-253 GCF_054177405.1 Leptonychotes weddellii
GGAACACTTTATCTAAAACTAATGATGTAATGTATGGGGATTAACATAAGAATAAAAAAAAAAAAAAAGAAAGATATCCATGGAGCTGGGGCCTCACAAAGAGAGGAGAAAGAAATGGAACAGGTAAAATAATTTGAAAAAATACCAGCAGATAATTTTCCAAATATGTTCACAGACACCAACCCAGAGACCTAAAAGGTCAGGAAACACTAACCACGCTAAATGCAAAAAACAAGCAAACAAAACAAAAACA
>NW_027865908.1:0-1845 GCF_054177405.1 Leptonychotes weddellii
CTGGGTGGCTCAGTTGGTTGGGCGACTGCCTTCGGCTCAGGTCATGATCCTGGAGTCCCTGGATCGAGTCCCGCATCGGGCTCCCTGCTCGGCAGGGAGCCTGCTTCTCCCTCTGACCCTCCCCCCTCTCATGTGCTCTCTCTCTCTCATTCTCTCTGTCTCAAATAAATAAATAAAATCTTTAAAAAAAAAAAAAAGAAATCATTAACTCCTTCACCTTTTATGAGGAGGACACACTTTAAGGCACGTGTAAGGCGGGGCTGCAGGTCCCAGCAAAGATAGAGGCAGCAAAAAAGCAGCCCTTCACGGGGTCCCTTCAGTGTCCCTATCTCAAGAACCTCAACACACTTGGACCCCAGCAAGGTGCTGTCCTGCCAGGAGGGCCTGGAAAGCCAGCTGTATTTTGTTCTTTCTCTGCTCGGTCAGGGGACTTTTTTGCAGAAACTGCTTTCCTCTCTAGCCAGGCATAGATTTTTCAGAATGTTGGAAAATAATCGTTTCCTTTTGTACTTAACTTGCTATTGACAGTGACTCTGCATATAGTCACTTGTTGTCTCCAGCTCCCACCCTTAAGGAAAGAAACAATGTCCTGGAAGCACCTCTGCCTCCTTTTACATCATGAAATGCATCACCTTTACAGAAAAGTGTATGCACAGTTTAAAGATAAATAATAAAATAAGCACCTGTTACCCACTAATGTCTGAAGCCCAGATGTGCGCCTCTCCCCAGTCTCCGCTTCTTCTGACCACCCTCATTGTCCTGGGAAGCACTGTCCCGATGTTTATGTTAATCATTCTAGTTTCCTTTACAGTTCTGCTCCCCAGGTTACATGGCCCTAAACTATCTGTCTCTCAGATCTGAATAACACAAAGCCAGCTGTGTAAGGAACAAGCACGCTTGCCAGTGTGAGATGAGATGGTCCCAGAAAAACAAGCTGAAGAGAGCCACTGGGTTAAGCTGCAGCTTTCCTGAGTTTTCAAAAGCCTCTTCTGGGGAAATGAGAAGGCAAAGTTATGAGTAGAGGCAGATCTAGGATTTGCAGGGCCTAACCATTATGTAACTGGGGGGACTCTTTAAGAACATTATGAGTTCAGGGGCACCTGGCTGGCTCGGTCAGTGGAGCATGCGACTCTTGATCTCAGGGTCATGAGTTCGAGCCCCACGTTGGGTGTGGAGACTACTTAAAAAAAAAGTTACGAGTTCAAAATTACAAGTACTGAACTGGGTACAGGGCCTTGGGTGGGGCAATTATAAGTAAGGAACTTGAGTTTTTAAGGTAAGTCAGTCTCTAGCAATGAGGGCTCACCTGTCTGGGCATCTGGGAGATCTGCAGTATGGGCCAGGTGCTGAACACCTTATAGAAATAGAGGCAGAGGGAGAGCGATGCTTTGTATTATCTGCTTCTAAGCGTACCATAGCCTATGTGCAGCTCTCAAGGGTAGGTCAAAGCAGAACACTTCAGAAGTGGGAATTTTTTTGAAAATTAATGTTCTCAGCTAATACTAGCAGCGAGGCATAAAGAGATGGGCAGGAATTTCCTTAATACATGGTGAAGGCATGATAAACACAGATAAACCTGTCCTCACGTTTAAATGAGGGTATAATGTTAGTGGGGATTTTGGTGGTGAGAGTTCCTATAAGATTTGTTTCTTTTTTTTTTTTTTAAAGATTTTATTTATTTATTTGAGAGAGAGAATGAGAGACAGAGAGCATGAGAGGGAGGAGGGTCAGAGGGAGAAGCAGACTCCCTGCCGAGCAGAGAGCCTGATGCGGGACTCGATCCCGGGACTCCAGGATCATGACCTGAGCCGAAGGCAGTCGCTTAACCAACTGAGCCACCCAGGC
>NW_027865909.1:0-253 GCF_054177405.1 Leptonychotes weddellii
AAATGTGGGAGGAAGGCGTGACCACCCCCGTACACCCAAGGCTCCACTTTGCCAGTGAAAAATATACAAGCCAAACATGCACCGTGACCGGAGGAATGCTGCCTGCCTGAGCTTGTCTTCCTGCGGCCCCTCTGGCTTTTCCTCTGGGGCCTTCCATCTTGGGGCTAAATTCTGTAGCCTCCCCTCTTCCTCCCTGCACAGCCTCCTTCTCATGGCTAAACAGATGTGTCTGGAAGGACAGCAAGGCTGTCTA
>NW_027865910.1:0-253 GCF_054177405.1 Leptonychotes weddellii
CATAATCCCATCTTGAGGGCCCGACCCTCATGACCTCATCTAAATCTAATTACTTCCCAAAAGCTCCACCTCCTAATGCCATCATATTGAGAGTTAGGGCTTCAGCCTAAGAATTTTGAGGCCATAAACATTCAGTCCATGCCAGGGGTTATGAGAGCATATCCTTAAAGCCTATAAATCATGACAGGTCTGCAAGGGCAAACTTCCAGAATAATAGGACCAGGATATCCATTTCTACCATTTCATAACTTGA
>NW_027865911.1:0-253 GCF_054177405.1 Leptonychotes weddellii
GCCCAACCGACTGAGCCACCCAGGCGCCCCTACAATTTACCATTGTTAAGCATACAGTGGTGTTAAGTATCTTCACGATGTTGTGCCACCATCACCACCATCCAACCCCATCATCCCCAAACGAAGCTCTGTTCGCATTAAACAACAGCTCCCAATGTCCCCTGCCCCCAGCCCCTGGCAACCAACCATTCTGCTTTCTGTCTCTCTGAATTTGCCTTTCCCGGGTGCCTCACATAAATGAAATCCTACGTGT
>NW_027865912.1:0-253 GCF_054177405.1 Leptonychotes weddellii
CCTTTTTCCCTCCTTCTCTTGTCCTCAGACCTCGCTCTGGCCCAGCTCAGGTCCCCAGTCCTGAATGATTATGTGAGTGCATTTGATGCTTCGCTCTGGCCGGCACGTGCTCTTTTCAATCAGGCGAGCAAGCCCATCCGGTCGCTAGCGCCGCCTTGTGCTTTTCTGCTTGGGAGTGGAGCCACGGCCGTGGCCACAACGGGAGAGGCCACTTTGCTGTTCCCCAAATTAGAATGAAGACCCCTGACGACAG
>NW_027865913.1:0-253 GCF_054177405.1 Leptonychotes weddellii
AAAAAAAAAAAAAAAAAGAATCCAATTTTTCAGATTTTAAAATTTCATTTATTTGGCATACTGGAGGCCCAATGACATTCAGGAACAATCTGATCATTCACCAAACTGCCAAAACACACACTACATAAACTTTAAATATTTTATTTAAAAATCTTAACTTTAAAAAAAAGAAAAAAACCTAGATACATTCCAAAACACTTGTTAATAGTAGTAACTAGAGAAAGGATTTTACCATCTTACTTGAGTACTGACA
>NW_027865914.1:0-253 GCF_054177405.1 Leptonychotes weddellii
TAAGTGGGAAGTCAGAGGGCCAGAAAAGTATTCACAAGACAAAATTGAATGTTGTTTATAGCTTTCAAGTATGGCTTGCCTCATTTTATTCAAGCAGTTGAATAAATCAGGCAAATTACATCATGACCTCAGTGTGAGATGTCATGATTTAGAGCTCTGCTTATGTGATAGTTGCAACCAAAGTTTTGGGCTGAGCGTATCTTTTTTCCTCCCCCACGGGTAAGTTCTTCACTTTTTGAGACTTTATGGGGAG
>NW_027865915.1:0-253 GCF_054177405.1 Leptonychotes weddellii
GCCTATAGGACACAGACAACATATGCCAACAATATTTAAATAGAGGTGAATAGATATCCTGGAGGAAATCTTGGTTTGGCTGAGTTTGGCACACAGTGAAATTAGCATTATTTTGAGGACAAAAAGAGATTTTTGACTATTACAGGATTCTTAGGTCTCTGAATTCCTTAAAATTTCCGAGATGAGTTGTTTTTTTTTTAAGATTTTATTTATTTATTTGAGAGAGAGACTGAGAGAGAGAGAGCATGAGAGG
>NW_027865916.1:0-253 GCF_054177405.1 Leptonychotes weddellii
GGAAACCAGGACCAGGCTCGAGGTCAGAGTCCCCATGACTTTCACAGCAAATTTCTGTCTAACACAGAAACACTGTGTTGCAATCAGAGGAAGTATCAGGAGGACAAACCCTCGGGGCCCCCACGCCAGAGACGGCCGCTGACACTTCGCAGCATCCTCTGCGGGGAGGATGGACTAGCCTTTCCCGTCCTGGGTCTCCGGGAACGCGGAAGGAAGGATGTCTTGGGAGCGTGCCTGCCCCACTAGGAAGCAG
>NW_027865917.1:0-253 GCF_054177405.1 Leptonychotes weddellii
CATCAGGCTCCCTGCTCAGCAGGGAGTCTGCTTCTCCCTCTGACCCTCCCGACACTCCCCCCTCTCATGCTCTCTCTCTCTCAAATAAATAAATAAAATCTTAAAAAAAAAATGTGTATGAAGAAGCATTTAGAGAAAAAGAAAAACCAAAAAAGCATTTAGACTTTTCAGGAGGGATGGAACTGTTCTAATATTAGATCGTGCTGATTGATGGTTGCGCCACCCTGTAAATTAACTAAAAATCATTAAGTCG
>NW_027865918.1:0-253 GCF_054177405.1 Leptonychotes weddellii
GCGGGGCGCGGGGGTCGCAGCGTGAGTGCGTCCGCACAGCGACCGGCTGTGGTCCGGCTGGGGCTCCTCGCCAGAGCGCGCGGGAATTTTGTGACAGAGATATGGGAAAAAGTCACTTTTAAATATCAGCCAAAAACACAAGGTAAATGATAGGCTGCTCTTTTTTCAAACATTAAAACAGTCGTTATGAAAAAATGAAGCCTACACAAAAGTTGAGAGAAGACTAAGGAGCCCGCATACACTCACCGCGGCC